>NC_056744.1:608430911-608433411 GCF_019279795.1 Protopterus annectens
TATGGTAGCAACATAGTAACAGTTAAACAGGCAATAACTAACAACTGGCACATGCTTCTAGTGGATGATAGGACGAAAGAAATAGTGGGAAATTGTCCAACTTTTACCCACAAAAATTTGAAGACATTGAAACAGTATTTGTGTTTTCCAGATTTAACGTCTAGCAGAGAAAGCAGAATGGTCCCATTGAAGCAATGTACCAATAAATGCGGCTCTTGTCCGCAGTGTCCCTACATTGATGAATCTGCTTATTTTAGAGATCCAAACACAGGTAGATTATGGGAGATCAGGTGCAATTCTACCTGTTTGACGCGAAATTTAGTTTGTGGCATTCTGCCAGATCTGTTTTAAGTTCTACATTAGTAAGACCAACAGGTCTCTCAGGGAACGCATTCGAGACCACTTATATTGCTTATCTAGAAATGAAACGAGTAGTGCCCTATCTAAGCACACTTTATGTTAAGGAAGTCAACATTATTTTACCTTTCAGGTTGTGCATGTTCAGCATATTAACGTTAGGGGAGGGGACATTTTGAATTTGACAGAGGAAGCGGAGACACGTTGGATTCTTCATCTAGCTGCCCATAGAGGCAGGGGACTGAATGAATCGGTTCCTCTGAAGCCGATTTCAAAAGCTAGATCGGTATAAATTAATCCTATGTTTTATGCATTAATTTATCTTATTACATTTAATTATTTTATTTTATAGTATACATCTGCACGAGTATAGAGTGTCTTAGGATAGATTGTACAATGTTCATTATATTATTTTATTTCTTTTTTGCTATGTATATCACTTTAAGTGCAAGGCAGGATGTGTGTATATAAATTGTGATGTCAGTTCCTGTTTTTTCTATAATGTCTGAAGAAGCGGCCTTGTCCGTGAAAGCGCTCACATATTAAACCTGTGTTCTTTGATAGTTTGGAGCTGTTTGAATCATTTGCAATTTTTGGAATTGGGATTTTACATCTTGAATACGTGGTCCTGTTGGTGAAGTCAAGAAAGAACACCCCAAGGAAAGGGGCAACACAAAGTAACATAAAACACTATTCGGACCACTGCCAAATGAGGACCACAGTTGCAGGTGAAACTTTAATCACAGAACATCCAGACTAAGTGCTTTCACCATTGAATAATGGCATCATCAGAGTCAACATAAGCACACAACAACTACCCTTAAATACTTAGCCTTATCAAATGAACACATTAATTGAAAATACATAATTGATTAATTACTTAATTAAATTAAATACATAATCATAATAAACACAACCTAACCAACGAGTCCATTGATTCTACATTTTCACTTACCTTTGGGATAAAGAGTGTCAATTATTTGGACATTACTATATTAAAGAGTGGGGGTGAGTTGATTAGTACTATTTTTAGGAAGGAAAATTACTCTAACTCGTTGCTCCATTTTGACAGTTGTCACCCCTTTCATCAGAGAAAAGGGGTGTCAAAAGGTCAGATGGTTAGAACATCAAGACTGGTTAGTGATGAGGGAATTTTCAAACAGGAAATTTACAAACTAATAGGTATGTTGCTTGATCGTGGGTACCCCCTGCAACTTTTGTTAAAGATTAAAAAAGAAGTGTATAAAAAGAGGCAGACAATCTACACCCCTATTTTGAAGCAAGGGGTGTCTAATGGTGGGACATCCTTAGTTGATTTTAGGGTTAATGATGTTGCGAAACAGGATGGCCCAGCGCTTGTAGTAAGATATAGTTAAAAGTCCTTTGAAATGTGTTCTGTTGTGAGATATGCTTGGAAAGAATGTTTAGGGCTTGATACAAAAGCTATTTTAGGAAAGGAGCCTAGGATTGTGTTTTCCAAGGGAACTAATTTGAAAAATAGGTTAGAGAGAGTTGGTAGAACATCGAAATCCTGGATGGGTAAATGTGGGGCTTGTAGTGTATGTAGGTTTGTTGCTGAAGGAGCATATGTTTGTGTTCCAGGATTCAGGCGTACATTGGCTTGTCGTGGTGTGTGTAACTGTAACAGTAAGAATCTAGTTTGTGTGGCGTCATGTATTTCATGTGACGCCTTCTATGTGGGTATGACTACCCGTAGGTTAAGAGATAGGGTCATGGAGCACAATAGGTCCATTAAAAATAAAGATGTTCACAATGCCTTGTACTTGCATTCTGTGAAATGTTTGAATTTTAAAAAATTTATATTTTTTATCATTGATAGAGTGTATACTGGGGAGGGGGGAGATGTTTGTAATAGGGTTGCCTGTCTTGAAGCCGAATGGCAGTTTAGGCTAAATGCAACGAGGCAACCAGGGCTCAATGATTATATTTCATTGAAGCCAGTTTTAAAACAAAAATCTTATATTATTTAAATGTGTTTAAATATTATTTAAATGTGTGTAGATGGTTTTTTTTTCAAAGCATTGTGTGTGTGTTTTTAACAAAGTTTAGGTTACAGGAAAATGTAGAATCAATGGACTTGGTTAGGTTGTGTTTATTATGATTATGTGTTTAATTAATTAAT
>NC_056744.1:608435911-608533965 GCF_019279795.1 Protopterus annectens
ACGTTTGAATCTATCTATAGACCTATTTACCCTTCTATTTCTACCTTTTGGTAATTTTCAGTACCCATTGGTGGTATAGCCTTTCACCCTACCCTCATGGTATTTCTTTAATGCCATCATTGGTATTTCTCTTTCTTCTTCTTTCACCCTGTCTCATATGTAGATATAAATATAGGAAAACTCTTTTCCTTATTTCCTTTGGTTTCCTTCTAATGTGTTGTATGTATATGTAATTTTTTCATGATGTCTTTTAAAAAAGGCACGTCTGGGTTTAGACATTGTGATTGTAAGGGAAAACTGCCTAACAATGATTCCAGTGATGACTGTGTTTATTGTCTGGGGGTGCTCCATCTTTCTGTGCAACCCCTTGTGTGATTTGCCAAAGTTTTAGTCGGCGTACTTTTGAATGAGCACAGAAACAAACTGATTGTGAAGGGCCTCTTTAAGACGCCCTTTTCAGAGCCCCTTTCTGTGACGAGGTCTCATCCCCTCATACAAAGGAAACAAAAAGATCCCACTCTGTCCCTTCTTCACCCTCGGGTGACCAGGGCCAGTCTGTAAAGTCTGAAGTACCGAAATTGTCTTTGGAGTATAAGTTCTCCTCATTGGTGCAGACCGCTTCCACTCAAACTACGACTGTTCTTTTCCTGGCGCCTGTTTCAGCTTTGAAACTGTCTACAGCACCAACTACTGATTTTCCAAAGGTTATTCCAACTTCAGCACTGAGTGCTGCATTGGCACAGTGCACACCTTCGATGCCTACCTCTTCAATTCCATTTACTGTTGAACCTCCTGTGTCTGCTCTGAGTGCCCCTCCGGAGTCCTTTCATGGTCCCAATAACAATTTTGATACCACTGGTTCCTGTCTCCAAACTTGAGACATCGGTGCCAATAGAATCCACACCATGGACCTGATACTCTCCATCAACCGATCCTTTTCTTGGGCAAGTATATAGTCCATTCCTAGAACGACCTGACTTCCCGTCACGAGTGTCCACTAGATCCACGAGGAGCCATTCCGAGTTTGATATGGTGCATCTTATGGATCAGCTGTTGACAGCCAGGGAGATACCCACTCCATGTAGGACCCATCCACCTGCAGGTCCTGGGTTGGTTTCTCCACGGCCTCCATCGTACTCTCCTCCTTTGACCATACTGGTTCCAAAATCTTCAGCTCCGACCTCCTATTTGCAACCCCCCTGTCTTGGCATCTGTAGTGACCTCACTGGGTCTCTGGGACTGTCCCTTTGACCTTCAGTCCCTTCTGAACCAAGCCTTCCTCAACTCCATGATTGGGCTGCGGACTCTTCGGCTCGAGGTACAGTTCCGAATGTTTTTATGATTCCGTCCACAGTGCCGGGAGCTCTGTCTGCACTGATTCTGGTTGAAGCTCCAACCTTGGGAGCTGGTTCAGCGGAGCAGGGTGGGACCCCGTTTCCGAGGTTGTCCCTCTCATTTGCAGGCTCCTATCCCTCTTCGGGCAGACCTGCTTTCTGAGCTATGGAGAGGGCACGTACTTCTGGAAGCATTCCACCAATGTGGGAACCCCATATTTCTTTTTTCCCCTGAGCTACAGCTTACACAAGCCACCGGCCCCGGATACCGGGTAGGAAAGTTGCAGGAGACCCCTTTACAGGGCACCCCCTCTTCAGAGTCCTTCTTGGAGGCCCTCGCTGCGGAGCCACCATGGAAAAGATCATGCAAGAGGAAGCACGTAGACTCCCATGAAGAGTCTCTAACCGAGGATATGTATTTCAGTGATGTGGAAGGGTCCCCATGGTCACACCCCCGATGTCTGTCTCCTTTGGGGACATCCTTGAAATGTAACAGGAGAGGTGATTGGAAGCCCACTAACCCTTCTTCCGAGGAGTCATTGTTTCTGCAGGCTTTCCGTACCCAGCCATCTACCTTTTGGGTGACCCGCTGTGGATGAGCTGGTACAACTCGTGACGCAGCGCACCTGGAAGAACCCGGATTCTGATGAGTCAATCCCTTAGAGACCTGTCAAGATACTGTCCCCCCCCCCCGAGGAAAACCCACATTGGTCTAGAGGTTTACCATTTGATGCTATGGTGGTGGCGGTGGCCACGAAAAAGGATCTCGCCAAAGAGAGTCATACTGTTCATCTGCCCAACAGGGAGTCCCGGGCTGTGAACAGAGTAGGGAAGTGAGTTTTTTGCTTCAGTGACTTTTGCCATATGGTCTCTGAATTACTTGGCACATTTTACGAGCCTCGAAAGAGACTTGATTTCCAAACTCTCTGGAACGCTCACAGGACTGGTGTCTGATGGGGGTAAGAAGCAAAGTTGTCTCGCAGCTTGCAACCCTGGAATCTGTACAGTTCATCCATGAGGTTGCTGTCACATGCAACCGAAGGGGTGGCTAGATCGCCAGGTTCAGGCATAGTTATGAGACGCCTTGCCTGGATGTGCTTCTGTGATTTCGCGGACCCTTTCAAGTCTTCCTTCCTGAATACTCCAATTGAAGCGTCTTCACTTTTTGGCCCCAAGGTGAAAGACACCCTGGTCAGGTGTGAGAAGGACAGTAAGACCCTGTCTGCCGTATTTCTGAGCTTTTCCAATCCATAAAGTTCCTTTTCCAGGAACTAGAGAAGCAGGAAAATATGGCACAAAAAATCTCAGGGTACTTGCCATGCCACATGTGGTGATGATACCCCCAGGGATAGGGGGGGGGAACAATTCTGGAAGACTCCCTTACTGAAGCAGTGGGGGTCCGTGTAATCAAGGACCCAGGGATCCTTTTTCTGGGCAGCCTTACCAGTGCTCCTGAAGAGTGGCCCGGTTGCTTTCCTCTGGAAGCAGTGTGAGGACATTTCTCTCTGCACCACACTGCCTGGTAATTAATAACTTCCAACTGTTTGGTGCATAAAATTATAACCAGAGGCTACACCATTCCCCTCATCACTTATCCAAAGCTTCTGACAAAACTTCCCGATGTTGCACCCAGTCAAAGAGAAGAAGCAGCTGCAGAAATAGACAAGCTGTGCCAAAAAAAGTCATCCAAATAGTCCCACCAGACCAACACGGATCCGGATTCTACTCACAATTTCTTTTTGGTGTCAAAAAAGACGAGACTGGAGACCAATTCTGGATCTCAGCAATTTGAGCAAGTTCGTTGCCCAAACAAAATTCCGGATGGTCACGATTCAGTCCATTCTCCCTTTTGCAAGGCAATTGGATGTGCTCGATAGATCTTTGGGACACTTATTACCACATCAAAATGGACAAATGCTCTAGGAGTCTACTCTGCTTCCAGATAGGAGCCAGTCACTACCAATTTTGTGCCCTGCTGTTCAGACTCTCTACAGGTCCCATAGTGTTCACAAAGTGCATGGCACTGGTCCCAGCTCACTTGAGACCGCAAGGATTCCGGGTGTTTTCATATTTGGATGATTGGCTCCTTAATGCCCCCACCAGGCATCTTCTGGTAGCAACCCTGCAGTACACTCTTCCCTGGCGAGACTTTTGGGAATAACGATAAACTGGGAGAAATCCAACCTCCCTCCAACCCAGTCCATAGAGTTCATTGGAGCAGTCTTTAGCACCCGTTCTTGTCTGGTGTCTCTCCCAGTTCACATACTTCAGAGATTGAGGCTCCAGCTCCGGGTGATACTCTGTCAAAACAAAGCCTCAGCAAGGGAGGTTCTTCAGCTGTTAGGATCCATGGCAGCTGTCATACCGATAGTGCCTCTTGCGAAACTACACATACATATACTTCAGTGGCTTCTGCTATCTCAATGATTTCCAAATCGCCACCCTCTGCTTTCAGATTCAGATAACCAGTTGTTGCAAACAGGACCTTCTTTGGTGAATGAGGCCAAAGACAGAACATTGAAGCCGCCCATTCCATCCTCCCCAACCCAAGGCCTTTGTGACCACAGATGCTTCCCTGATAGGATGGGGGGGCATTTTCAGGTTAAGACAGTCCAAGCGCATGGTCCACTATGGAGTCCAACCTGCATATTAGTGTTCTAAAACTGAGAGCAGTGTTAGCATTGCAAGCATTCCAAGCTGTTTTTCCTTCTGGGATGATTGCAGTTCAATCAGACATGTCAGTCTGGTATATCAACAAGCAAGGAGGAACCAAGTCCTATCCCCTATGTCAAGAAGAATTTGGCAGTGGGCGATAGCGTGCAACTGCTTTCTGATAGCAACGCATATCACAGGGAATTCCAACGTGATTGAGACGAGTTTAGCAGATGTATTCTCCTATCTCACGAGTGGTCCCTCAATCCCAACATAGCGGCAAAAAGTTTCAGCTGTTCGGGCCAGCCTTGCTGCAGCCTATTCACCTCCCAGTCAAACAACAAATGCAGCAGCTATTTTGCCCTATTTCCCCCACAGGGGGAGTCCCCGAGGGAAGCTCTGATTCACGATTGGCCCACTGGACTGCTATATGCCTATCCCCCCACCCCAATTCATGAAGAAAGCTATTCGGTTGAAATGCAAAGTGATCCTCATAGCCCCTTTTTGGCCTCAATATGTTTGGTCCCCCTTCCTTTGGTCTCATCTGTTTTGTTGACCATGGATTCTGGACCCTTTTCGAGACATAATTTCTCACCCCCAAGGGTTGAGTCACTCAAACCTATCCATTATAAAGCTGGCAGCTTGTTTTCTCCACTTATGTTAATTGTCAGGCAGGATAACCTTCTCTCACCTGTACGTGACATTATCCTGGGCTTGCACAAACCATCCAGAAGAAGCCTATAGACAAATGGAAGAGATTCTGTCTTTGGTCTAAGAAAAGGATAGACCTGTACTCTGCTCTAGTTACAGTAGTCTTACAATATCTGTCAAAATATTTGGAGGATGGAGCTGCAGCTTCTACCATACGAGTACATCTAGCGGCCATTTCTAACTTTCATGATGGTTTTGATAATTCTCCCTATTTCTCTTTGGTTATGCAAAACCTTTCTAAAAGGGATCTCACACATTAGGCCTTCAGTCAGACAACCTATAGAGCCATGGAACCTCACGTTAGTTTTTCAGTCCTTAACTCAACCTCCTTTTGAGCATACAGCAAAGTTTGACCTCAAATTTTTATCTTGGAAGTCCCTTTTTCTGCTAGCCATCATGTCGGCCAGACGAATTTCAGAGCATTATGCATTAAAAGGCCCTATTTAATCTTCCACAAGGACAGAGTATCACTCTGGACCAACCCCTCCTTTCACCCCAGTTATTTGATTTTTCCGTCAATCAAACCATTGACTTGCTGGTATTTGTCCCAAAATTTACAAATAAAGGGGAATACTGTCTACACTCTTTGGATATGCATAGACAATTGAGGTTTTATCTAGACAGAACTAAAGCAGTACGTAAAATTGACCAACTTTTCATTTCCTTCTTGGACCTAGAATGGGAAATTCCATCTCCAAGGTGACTTTATCTAAATTGCTTAGGGAGTGCATACACTACATCTACTCACTTGCGAAAAAGCCTATACCACAGAATGTTAAAGCCCACTCTACCAGATCTATGGCAACTTCTGTAGCTTTCTATTTAAGAGCCTCTATGGATGATATTTTTGCAGCAGCAACATGGGGTACCCCTCCCACTTTTATTAATCATTATAAATTGGATGTGGTCTCAAGAGGGAGAGCTGCCTTTGGCTCAGTGGTGCTCAGGAATGTTCTTCCATAAGGGCCGCCCAAAGAACACAAGGTAGCTGGGGATTCTGTCCCATCAGTGATGAATGGAAAGAAGATTAACAACGTCAGATAAAGAAGTTGTGTCTTACCATAACATTCCATCTGTGTTGTTGATCTTTCATTCATCACTTCCCACCCTCCTTCCCCCTCCTAAGTCTCCTGGGGAATACTTTTGAGTCCATGTGGTGAGTCAGGGCATTTGTGCAGAAATGTCCTCTGCTTTACTAATACTGGGCAACTCGATTTGAGGTAATGGAGAAGGGCACTATGGGTAAAAGCTTAGCTCTAGAGTTTTTTGGCTGGAGTGAGCTTGGTATTAGGCCGACTCGGTTCCGAGAACAGAACCGACGACCCATCCGTGATGCATGAAAGAAGATCAGCAACACAGATGGAACGTTATGGTAAGACTTAACTTATTTTTATCTTGCCAGGAAGAACAGAAGTTTTGGGTTCTAGCCCCACACCATCTGCTTAAAATCATGTTCCTGTATTGACACTGAATTGCTGGATGCTGTACTCTTGCTGTCCTTTGGATGAAATATCAAGTCCTGTGTGCCTGAGCTAGTTGCACCTTAGATGTTTAAAGATCCTGTAGCATTTGTGTAAATTACTGAATTAACAAACTTACTGGACCCTTGCTCTTTTCCATGTCCGTATTTAATTTCCTTTAAAATTATTTCATAAGAAAGATTACCCTGAGAGGAAAAAAGATTATTTCTTGAATTTAACTTCACGTATTTGAAAGAAATTGCAAACCCCGAGAAAAAAGAGGCATGTTATATTATATAACGCGTATACCTGTTCCATCCTGTTAAGCCTTTCACTTCTTAAAATCATCAGTACTTTATCAAATGTAGGACAAGGGTTCCTGTCATGTTCAAGATACATATTCTGTATGGTATGTATTATAATTGTATTTTTCTGATCTCCATTTTGGTTATAGTGTACTGTCAAATGTCTGTATGTTCATTTTACAACACACATTCACTTTTTTCCCTTTCTTGATGCTGTACAACTCATTTCATGTTTCTTACATACATTTTTCTCAGGCCAGTTTTTGTTTTTTATCTGTTATGTTAAATTTCATATTAGGATATTCCAGTGGATAGCTCAGTTTCATTGAGTACAACTTTCATCTGGTTTAGGTATCAGAGGCTTGTTTGATCTAAGTTGGTCTTTTGACTAGATCTAGCATACCATGAGCTGGGAACCCTATTTCATCTTCATACCGCTCATAGTTCCAACAGAAATTACAGCACTGGACCCTAAATTACAGTGGCAACTAAAGAACTGGGGTTTATGAAGTGTGTGAGACCTCTATTGTCATTCAAGGACTTCTATCCAAAAAAATTACTGAAACAAAGGCTGTATGTAGGCAAACAGTAAAGGTGCAGACCATTTTTCTGCTCCTGTTTCTTCATTCCTTTTTTTTTTTTTTTTTTTTTTTTTAAGAATGCACTTGTCCATTATTGACAGTACATTAGACTATGTTTGACTTGTAGCTTTCTAACGTTTTTGTCACTGTTTACAGCTTTCATTTTGGTCTAGATTCTGTCTGTTGAGTTGAAATTTTGTAACTTTTTTTTTTGCATGCCACTTTCAGCATATTTTACTTTGTGCTTCAGATGTTCAATGACCCACCCTTTGAACCCACTGCCTCTGCTGAGAGAAGTTCTTGATTCGAAATACTGCATTTTAGTAACCATCACTTCACTTCAGCTAAGATAATTTAGAATTTCCTGTGTCTTTTTCCTGACTGCTGTAGTTGTGGTAACTACTTACTCTAGCTTAAAATTTATTTGGGGAGAATTAATATTTCAGAATGAGTGATGACTTGCGTTTTGTACCTTAGCCTAAAGTGGGTTCTGAAGTTACTAGACCCACTTTTTTTTCTTGATAAGCATATTGCATTGACTTCTGCCATTAAGAATATCATAACAAAACTTCATTCTGCAAATGCCCGGGCTCACTCATTGCTTGAACATTTTTTTTCTGCTTGTTTTTCCTCCCTGTTTCAGTGATGGTCACGATCCTCTCTCTCAACTGTTCCTTGTAGCCCATTCATTTCTTGCTGTCTTTAGGAAGGATCTTTAGAGGCAATGCATAAGGCCATGGTCTTGGTAGTGGAGATCAGAGCTGTCATTCATATGAGGTCAGAAGTTTTTTGCAAATGTAAGATCGTAAATCCTCTGTACATGTCCATAGCTGCCTCCGGGGTTCAGCATTTGTTGGGTGTCCCTAAGGGCATATCATTTGCTTCCTGGGATGATATAATCTTTTCAAGATATTCCTGCCTCCTCCTTAAAACTAGCACTTTTATGGGATATCTGGTCTCCACTGGGGATTCTACAGTGAGCACCTGGACATTTGCCCCACTCCTACCCTCAGAGGGTGGTGAGGTGCAAAAGCTGCATCACTGCTGCTTTCCCTCATGTAAGCTCCAACAGACACCTGAGTTGTTCTTCAGACTCTGGTAACCTGGAGCAAAGATCAGACTCTCTCCACCAGTGGAGCTGGTTATCCCTTGAGGGCAGTGGCTACATTAGTGAATTCTGCCGTAATGCTACCCTAGATGACATTTGTGTAGCTGCAGCTTGGTCATCCTTGAATGCTTTCATGAGCTGTTAAAAAGCTGAACATAAAGTCCTCTTTCATGGCTGATGTATTTTTCCATAACACTAATCACATAAGAGGATTAGCTAAGAACTGTGTCCAAATGGTTAACAAAGATGTACTTTCTCTTATAAGAGAGAACATTTTGTGTTCCTACCATAATGAATGAGCTGTAAGAAGCAGCCATCTTTGGTAAAACAACCTCCCTTCATACCAGACATTTATTTCTCTGATGCTCTGATTTGTTTCCCCCCTCTGCCTCCTTTTGATAACTTTGGGGTATGGGATGTATATTTTTAAGATGTGTTTTATGATCAAAGGTAATTTTTTTGTAATGAAAGTTTTAAAAGTGTTTTTGTAATTTTTATTCTTTTGTCTTTTTACTGGAAGACAAATACATTTCATCATGTTTAAACAGTCGTCTTTGAAGTGACAGTGGTTTGACAGTGTTTAACTACAAATGTATGGCATGGATTTAGGCTTAAATCTTGTTGCATAAGGTGGCGTGGACACGCTAAATTGGCCATAGGTGAGAGTGTGTGCGCGAGTGAGTGGGTGAATGAACTACCATGGGAGGGCTAGCCACCCGGCGGTATAAACCTTGGCTCGAGATGATTGTCACTGATGAAGTGGCACACTGACTCCATGTGCAAAATGGGAAAAGGGGTTGATGATGGATAGATGGAACCAGTTGCCCATGTACAAATAGCACTTATGAAAAGTCACAGAATGAGTCACTTTCAAGGTAATGATTTGACTTTTTGAACTCTATCTGCTTATTTCCATGCAAGGCATTTGTCTTCCATAGGGAAGGTGGTCTCCAGATTCCATGTGCCATAATAACAGAAAGGCCTTATCTTGTAGACATTTTGGGTGAAGCCCTGAGTTTTGTATGTAGGAAGACTAGAAATGTTAGGAGCTTTGTATAAGGAAAACCTAAACCACAGGAAAGGAACACGAAAAAAATCTGAAACAAACTGTTCATTTTGCTCCTACATTCAAGAAGGAGACTCTTTTTACTGAACATATTTAAAGAAACTTATGAAGACTAATGTAGGTGGAGACTGCAAGTCTACACAAGTTGTTTATAGGGCTAGTTGCAATGGATGTGATGCATTTTATGTGGGAAAGACCATTAATAAACTGAAACAAAGGATTTTACGTAATCTGTCTGAGATGTGGTCTAAATGTAGAAACAGTGCCCTGGCCAATCACCTTCAACTCCACAGAAGACACTCTGGGTTTAAATTTCAAATACTTAATCCCGTAGAACTCACTGAACTTGGAGAAATCTCAAATACTTTAGAAAAACAAGAACTTGTGTGGCAACTAAGGCTGAACTCTTTAAAAAGCATGGACTAAACCGATATTGCTCACTGAAAAGTGTACTAGAGCTAAGAAAGTTGCCCCATTGTGTACAAGATTGAAGGTGGTAACTTTTATTTTTGTTATTTGCAAACCATTTTATTTAACTTTGTAAATGTAATTATAAAATGCAATATTATGGTAGTGGCTTATTAATTCATTTTTGGTTTAGTGGAAACATTTTTAGTTTTTTTTTTTTTTTGAAATGCAGTTCGGGATGGTATCTGTATTTGTAGGTGCTTTGGTCTACTCACTAACCTCTGCAAGCCACTCTGAGTTAGATACATTATCCATGTCTGGGCCCCATGATGCCACTGTAATGTAAGACATGTTCCTATGAGGAGGACCACCCAAAAAGATTAGCTTGGGTCTTTGCCCTGTTGCTATGGGGGATGGACTTTCTCTCACCAGATACAAAGGTTGGTTACAAACCTAGGTCTGGAAGGGAATGCACATCCTCCATAACATATCAAACCATCTTCCTTATTTGTTGTATGGTTGGTTTTGCTTCCTTTCCGTATTTATTATTATAGATACCTTAATGAATTGCACTGAAAGTCTGAAGAGGTTTGGAACAGCTATACATTATGGTAAAAGGAGTGTGTGCTTGGCAGTTTGGGAAAGCTTAATTTGCTGAGTGGTCCTAAGACCTGCCAGCCTTAATCCTTCTGTTTAAAGAGGATGTATATGCACCTCCAGAACTGACATTATGGCAGGCACATAACTTTTACTTAATTGTTTGGAATGTAAAAGGAACTGAATAATCAAGTTGATTAAATATTAAGCAGAAATGTCTCTGCATGCCACCTTTCCAGGCTGCTGTCTTTTTTGAGGGTTCTAGAATAGTACCTGTTGAGGACTCTTGAAACATGTTCCATTATTCTGTTTATTTCCTTTTGTTGACCATGTTAATTCCACCTAGTGGATCCTTTTCAGAGGAGACCCGAGGTGGTACTTATAATCACTATGGAAATTTGGCCAGGATACCTGGGAACTTCTCCCAGTCTTCTTGTTTTTGTTAAGCACCTTTATTAAATTATCACAGAAAACAAACCATATTAACATATTTCTATGTATGTACATTATGCATGACATATCTTAATTCTTTCTTTGTAATTGTCATCAGTCCATCATTACATATATTGCTGAATTCCTGCCTTCCTTTAAACCTTACACCTCCTGAACATTTTTGCATGTATTGATCCCACAATTTCCATTTATTTCTATGAATTTACTATTTCCCTTTTTCTAAAGATCCCACTTCCATTTCTTTTATAATATTCAGTAATTCAAATACTATTGATTTAGACTCTGATTTCCATTTTCCAATAATTGCTTTTCTTGACAGCCAACAGAATTAAAGTTAACAAGACCTTACTATGTCTAGGCAATTCAGATCCTGTGTACCAGCTCAAAAAATGGTATCTTTAGTTGCAGCCATTTGCTCACTCACCCAATATTTTTGTCAAGACTACTCTGCAGGGAATTTTTTAAGTCTTCCAACTTGTTACACTCTCCAGACATATTCTCCCCTATCACAACTCCAGCATTTGATATCTACTTGAGGAAGAATTCTTTGAAGTCTACATGGGGTATAAAATATGTGTGCAAACTCTTCCAAGCAGAGATCCTAAACCTTTAGGACATAGAAGCCATATATATGTCCTTCCATTGTTCTTGTAAATTGCTTTTCCAGTCTGTCTTCCCAAACCTTCTCTGGTTCTTATAGTTATCATGTGGTATTTTATATGCCCTACTAATTATCCCATTTTTAAGAGCAGCTTCTGTTCTAGATTCAACTAAAAACTCCATCAGAGCAGGTCTGTCAGTTAACATTCCCCTATGCATTTCTTTTTGCCTGTGCGCTCTCTACCTTCCCTAACTGGAATTGATGGTCTGAAGCCTACAGTCCAAACATCATCTTTGCCTTATATCACTGTATTACCTTTCCCTCACTAGTTATTTGCTCCCTATACCTTGGTTCCTTAGACATTTTCTCCAGTAAATTCTGGCCTTCTCTTGCCTGTTTTCCTACTTGCAGTCATCCCTGTTAACAAAATATTTTTTCTCCATTTTCGTGTTGGCTTAATTCTTAGAATACTTTCTGTTGCTTTATGAATGTAATATTCTGTATGGTGGTGGTTCTGCTTAAGGATCTGCATAAAAAAATCCCACTCTCACTTATTCTTAACCACTCCCCATTCATCACCATCTCTTTCCATTTTGAATTGTAACCTTCTGCTTGTAATATTATATAATGAGTCTTAACTTTGAGGCTCTATTGTCATTAAAAAATCAGGTAATCCTAAACACATTGTTCTCCTGGAAACTCTTGCCCTCTTCTCCTCCTTGATATGTCCCTTCAGTTCTTCTTCTTCTTTTTTTTTTGTCCCTGACTTCTCTCATTGATTAAAATATGCCTGCCCTGTACGCAAAACTAAAGGGACTGAAAACCTTTTCACTCCTTGTGACTTACTATCCATATCCATAACAGAGAACTTCCAATTTCTAAGTTTTTGTGTTATCTTTTGTTTAGTCTTTTCCTACATATCCTTAGCTGGCATTCTAGAAGCCTTTTTAATCCATACTCCTAAATACTTCATCGTATTTTGTCCCCGTAAGTAAGGGTATTGCTGAAATTCATGTGTGGGTACATAGTTTACGGAAGTAGCCTTTATTTTATCTTCATTAATGTTGTTATCCCAAAAAGACTAGAAACTGAAAATGTTCCACAACACTGAGATGGAATTTTCTGGATTTATCAGGAACAAAGTAATATCTGCGAATAAGGCAAACTTTTCTTGTTTACCGTTCTGATTTTATCCTTGCATTTCTGAGTCCCTTATTTTCTTTGCCAATAGCTCTAAATGTAAAGCAAATGATAGGTGAAAGAGGACACCCTTACCTGGTTCCTCTGTTCAAACACAACTTATCATAGAGGAACTCTCCCACTGTAATTCTTGCCTCCGATCCTTCATATTTCCTCCTAATTATTGTATCAGGGAATGCAAATGCTTCCATTGCTGTACTCTTAAAATTCTAGCTTTCCTTGTCAAATGCTTTCCTTGCATTGAGACCTACCAACAACAATAATATTTTGTTAATAATTTGCCTCCTCTCAACAAAACCTTACTGGTCGATATTATTAACTTTGACAACACTTTTGCCATTCTTTTAGCTGATGTAGACATCATTACAGCTAGGTGATGCCTCCATGTGTTTCTGCAGTTGTATCCTACTGATGCCTCTAGGCAACAAATATCTTGTTTATATAAAAACAAAATACCAGTAGGACAGCTACGGTAATAACAAAAATCTCTTTTAATGCTGACATAAACCATAAAATAGGACAAGCGCTTCTATGTATCAAGTACGCTTCATTAGATCCTCTAAAATCAAGTAAAAAAACTTCAGTTTAAATACAGTAGTATAACCAATCAACAGCTCATAACAATTAAAACTAATTAAGTATCAATTAAGCATTAAAACACAAATTTAAACTTTTCTCAGCCTGCACCCTTTCAATGCAGGCTTAATGGAGATACTATTGTCTATCCCAGGATATTTGTGTGCTTGTAACCTCAGTATCCAGTGAAGATCTTATTGTTCAAGAAAGTTACTGGTATCATTCCCCTCTGATATTATTGTACACTGGTTGTAAGACCCTAAACAAAAACCGATGTTCAGGAAATGTCATCACATGCTTGGCCAAAGCATTCAATTCATTATTTTTGCGCATTTCATATAGATGTTTACTTATACTTTCCTTCCGTCTCGGAGTGTTTTTTGCCCACGTAATAACATGAGCATGTATCACATTTTATATTTCGCAATAATGCTAACCTGAAACAGCTTCTATGCAAGGATAAGAGGAACAAGCATTCTATAGAGAGCAAAAGATTAGGTACTTGTGCATGTAGGAAGTGTAAATTATGCACATTTTGTAATGATTTATATAGACAACAAATATTCAACTGTCCCAATACTTTTTTAAATTTGAACCTAGGTTCTATGCTGATTGTGATACTAGTAACTTGGTGTATTTGGCTACGTGTGATACATGCCCATGTTGTTACGTGGGTAAAACCACGCAGAGGCTGAAGGAACATATAAGTAAACATCTATATGAAATACGCAAAAAGAATGAATTGAATGCTTTGGCCAAGCATGTGATGACATTTCCTGAACCATCAGATCTGAAGTAGTTAACTTCATTTGATCAGCAACCTGTGGGTTTCGGATCCGAGCCGGCAGCATACCAAGCAAAAGATCAGAGCTCCAAGCTCCTCCCCCATACCCATACTACACTGCAACCTCCTTCCAATCCCCAGATCTCGTTTGCCGTAGCTTTGCCAGCACGGGATTTTTGAGCTCCAGGCAAGTTGTCAGGGTTTTTTCAAAAACTTTGATGTGTGTGTGCCCCTTTTGATATTTTTAGAAATAATTATTAGTTTATCCCTCTTTAGCGGGTTTCCGTCATCGCTAGTTATTGTTTTTTTGTAGATGTTCATCATGTTACACTGCTGCAGTCATTACACTTGGGTTATCCTGCCATCGGCCTGAGTTCCAAAGTCTTGGTCCAGCGTCGGTTGCTGTCACCTCCTCCCTGACGTCAGTGAGACAGGGGTATGTAAGATGCAGCCGATGCCATTTTCTTCAGTCTTTCTTGTCGCACGGTGCCCGAAGCAGTTCGCAAGTGCCGGTCGGCCGACTCCTGAGATTTTCATTCTGAATCCAGAACCGAAGTCTTCTACAAAGTTAAGTACCCCGTTGGGGAAACTTTTTCTTGCCTCAGACCGATGTCAGTAAAAGTTAATAACTGTATTTCTTGTGGGAAGCAAATACCTCATAAGGATTTCCACTCCTATTGTATTCCATGCCTAGGCCCAGACCACAACGTCATTGGTTGTCGGTTTTGTGCTAGGTTTAACAAGCGCACTATTAAACGTCTGTTTGATTTTGCCCGACATTATTTTGGCAGAAAATTCAATTACACCATGCCGTCGGAACTTCCGATGACCGGAATACATAAAAAGCGCAAAGACAAGGACAGGCATCCGAGGCCCAAAACTGACTACGAGGCCTCTTCTAGGCCGGTCACCGGTTCCCCATTTTTCAGCGAGGCGCCTACGCAGCCCCTGACGACCGCTTCCACAGACCCACAGACCGTCTCCAACTCCCACATGGAGCTGGCTGGGCCTACGGATGCTATAGGTTTTCAGCCTATTGAATCTAACCCTTCAGAGGGAACCGAAGTAGCTGAGCAATCCACAGCCTCAGAGGATGTTTTCAGACCTACCCAGTTAACCATTAAACCCTCTGCTAAGTCTAAGGCCCCCTTAAAAACAAAGAAACAGATACAGCATTCTCCAGGACAGGCTTCCATGCCTAAGAAGCAAATGCTCAAAATGGCCGAAGACCTAATCACCCTGATCAGGGGGTCTCATCCCCCTCCTGATAAAAGGCCCAGACAGGATGCAGACTATAAATCTTCTGACCAGGTGTCCATTTCTTCAGATTCATCCTCAGACCTAGGATATTCTTTACCCCCTTATGAGGATTCTGATGCTGAGGAATCAATTCCATCAGCCTGTCCGCCTGAGGACTATTCCTTTGGGGAGACCTTGCATACCATGAGGGAGCATTTCCATTGGGAAGGCCAGGATTACTCAGAATCAGTTAAACCTGATAGATATTGCAGAGTCCCTGACTCTCACAAATTTCTGTATAAAAGCCCTGTTGCTGACCCTGAAACTATTTCTCGGGGACCCAAAGGGATTTAAGGCCTCATCAGAAAAAAAAAAACAGTTCCCTCTGACAGAGATTCCAGAGCATTAGACAGATGGGGAAAGAAAGTATATATGTCTGCAACTTTAGCAATGAGAGCCTTAAATTGCCAGTTTCACATGCTAAAATATCAGCAATTTCCGATGTCTCAGTTGAAACAAAAGATGCTTCCAGATTCAGATCCTCCTAATTTTAAAGAAATGCAGGATTTATTGCATGCAGCTGAACAAGTGGGAAAACATACTTTGCATGTGGGTTTGATTCCTTAGAGGCCTCCTGTAGAGCAGCAGTTACAGGTTCTGTCATTAGAAGGCATGCTTGGTTAAAAGAACATACGTTACCAGATCATGTTAAGGCAAAATTATTGGATGCACCTTTGCAGCGGGATGTGTTGTTTGGAGTTAAGGCAGAGGAGGTATTGAAGAAGATGGGAGGATAAGGCAAAATCTATGCAAACGGTGAAGGATTTCTTACAGGTTCAGCCTCCTCATTTTAGTAGAAATTGGCCAACAAAGAATTGGTCCTTTCCAGTCGCAGACAGACTTCAAAGGAACAGATACAGACGTCCAAGAGGTAGAGGTCAAGCACAAGGTCCTTACAGGCCTCGACAATGGGGTACACCAGGCCAGAAAGAAGGGGAAGACAGGCCACAACCTTATAAAAAGCAGCCTCAATGACTTCCCACTACAGCTGCCAAACAGCTCTCTCGTGGCAGCCCCCTTAGGAGGAAAACTGGCACTTTTCTATCACAATTTGCATTGCATCACCAAAGACAAATGGGTTCTCTACATTCTATCTCAAGGTTACAGGTTCCACTTTCACACTTTGCCAAGGTTAAAAGGAATGCCAAATCTGCCACCAAATCAATGGGCAGAGGCTCAAAAACAAATTACAGCACTCATGGACATGAGAGCTATTCAAAAGGTACCACCACAGGAGCAAGGACAAGGATTTACTCAAGACTCTTTCTGGTTCCCAGACAGAACAAAGCCTGGAGACCCATTCTGGATCTTTCTTCTCTAAACACTTACCTGGATGTTCCGAAATTCAAAATGTTGACACTACAGCAGCTTCTTCCCATGCTGGGCAAGAAAGCTTGGCTTGTGACTTTGGACCTCAAGGAGGCATACCTGCATGTCCCTATCAGACAAAACTGCAGAAGATACCTCAGATTTCTAGCTGGTTCAATGCACGATCAATTCTCTGCACTGCCCTTTGGCTTATCTACTGCGCCCAGGTCTTCACAAAGTGCCTGGCACCAGTAATTGCATTTTGCAGGCAAAAAGGAATTCAAATTTATCCATGCCTGGACGACTGCCTGATTCAAGCGGAGAGCAAGGACATTCTTCTAAAGCATCTGGCGTTCATAAAAAGTTATTAAGTTGCCTGGGGTACACAGTAAACGAAAAGAAATCAAAACTAGTGCCCTCACAACAGATAATATTCCTGGGTGCCAGCTTGAACACAACAGCCCAGATGGCTTCTCTCACACCAGACAAGCAAGGACAACTGATTCAGTACTTTCAATTGATGGCAACAAAGACCCAAGTCCCTGCAAGAAAAAATCTGCAGGCCTTGGGCTACATGGAATCTTGCATACTACTAATTCCATATGCCAGACTGCATATGAGGAAACTACAGTGGTACCTAAAGAGTGTATGGCATCCAGGACAACTACTACTAAAGACAGACAACACCACAGTTATGTGGTACATAAACAAGCAAGGGGGCACACACTCCTACCCCCTCTGCAGACAAGTTACGACCTTGTGGAACACAGCTCTAGACTACCAAGTTCATCTGCAAGCACAATTCGTGCCAGAAGAGAAAAACACACTGGCAGATGACCTAAGCAGAAACATCATGGATCCCCACGAATGGGAATTGAATCCACAAATATTCAGAATGATAACACAACAATGGTGGAGCCTGGACATAGATTTGTTTGCATCCCCAATGAACTGCCAGCTACAGAAATACTGCACAAGGAGTTAACATCCACAAGCATGGAAAGTGGATGCCCTCTCGTTCAGCTGGAAAAACCTGCAAGTTTACGCTTTCCCTCCTTTACCTCTCCTTCCAAAGGTACTCATAAAAGCCAGGCAAGAAGAGCCAAAGATGATCCTGATTGCACCAGACTGGCCACGCCAGCACTGGTACCCAATCATAAAGAACTTAGCACAAGAACAACCCTGGATTTTGCCTCAAATTCCACACTTGCTGACAGCACAACATTCAGATACTTCACAGCCAGCTAAAGACCTTAAACCTAGCTGCATGGAAAATTTCTTAGTCAAGTAAGCAATGCCTCTCTCCAAAGCTGTTATGGATGTCATTCTGGAGGCCAGAAAGCCTAGCACCAGGAAAGCCTACTCAGGTAAATGGAAGAGATTCTGTGCATGGAACCAGGCGCACAGCCTTGACCCTGTTGTCCCAAACATTCCTCAGATACTTCAATATTTAACTGAGATGCTCATCCATCAAGATCCACGCCTCAGCCATTTCTGCTCATTACAACATGGATCCACCAATTTTTTCTAATCCTTTGCTCAAACAGTACCTCAGAGGGGCTAAAAACATAAGACCGCCCTGTAGAGCACCTACCCCAACTTGGGACCTCAACTTTGTTTTGGAAAAATTAACTTTACCTCCTTTTGAGCTGGCTAACACAGCAGAATTAAAATACATCTCTTGGAAAACTGCTCTGCTACTGGCAGTGGAACCTTTCCTCATTTTCCACCAGGACAGGGTGTCTTTAAGAACTAACCCTACGTTTATGCCAGAGGTGGTATCAAGTGTGGCTCTAAACCAAACTATTCACTTGCCAACTTTCTATCCAAAACCACAGAACAAAGGGGAGATACTACTACATTCATTGGACATTCACAGGCAGTTACGCTTCTACTTGGACAAAACCAAAGCTTTCAGAAAATCTGAACAATTGGTAGCATATGCTGCAGGAGCACAGGGAAAAGCCATTTCAAAACGGACCATCTCAAAATGGATAGGATATTGTATACGTTTCTGCTGTACTATGGGAAACCCTTACCTAGCAGTATTAGATCTCACTCCACCAAGGCAACAGCCACTTCAATTGCCTACCTCAGAGGAGTTACCTACCAAAGATATTTTGGAAGCAGCAACATGGAGTTCTGTGCATACCTTCACCAAGCATTACCATTTGCCTTTATACTCCAAATCCAGAGCTGGCTTTGCCACTGCTGTGCTGCAGGGCCTTATAGCCACCCGTAATGCCTTATAGAACCAGCCTCCCTACCTGAGCTTTGGGATTCCACCCAAGTGTAATGACTGCAGCAGTGTAACACGAACATAGTACAGTTTTGTACCTACCATAAATGTAGATGTTAGAGTGTAAACACTGCTGTAGTCCAGGTTACCCTCCCTCCTTCCCCTCGTACTTGCTGGTACGTACTTATGCCTTCTACCCTTTACTACCTATGGGGAGTATTTGCTGGTAACTGAAAGTTGTTGTTTGCTTTTCTTATGTAAGTTTTATTAGCAATTTGAATTGCCTACCTATTTGGGGGCATCTGACATCTGGGGCAAGAAAAACTGAAGAAAATGGCGTCCACTGCATCTTATATACCCCTGTCACACTGACGTCAGGGAGGAGGCGACAGTAACAGATGCCGGACCAAGACTTTGGAACTCAGGCCGACTGGGGAACCGCCTGACGGCAGGATAACCCAAGTGTAATGACTGCAGCAGTGTTTACACTCGAACATCTACATTTATGGTAGGTAAAAACTGTACTTTTCAAAGTTGTTAACCTTCTGTTAGTGTAGGCCCCCCTTCCCGCCCGTAGTGTGTGTTCCCTTAATATGTCGGAAAGTCAGAAAGTGGCCACAAGCTGTCACCAGCCGACATCACACTCTGTGTGTAGTTTGCTTGGGGGTGTCCCATTTGTCATCTGGTTGCAAAATCTGTGCAGCCTTCAACCCCCAAGCTCTGCGCGATCGCAGGAACAAGTTAATTCTGATGGGTCTTCTACCCGCAGAATCAACATCTGCCTCTTCTGCTGCTTCCTCACCAGCCACGGCTGTGGCTGTCCAGCCTTCAGGCCCTCCTCCCCTGTCCAGGACTCACCCTCCCACCTTACCACAGGGAGAAAGAGAGGCCAAGAAAGAGAGAATAAAAGAAAAATGCAGGAAGACGGAGAGACATTCAGAGAAAGAAAACGATAAAGATAGAGAGAAGGGCCACAAGCGGCAGGCCGAGTTGGATCCAATGGTCCCTCCCGCTAAGGTGATTTTCTCTCCTGTTAAAGTTACCAGGCCATCCTCTCCTCGGCTCCATGCACCACGTTTTTCTCCGGAGGAGGAGGCTAGACCACCCTCGAGGTAGTCTTCGCGTCGGCTCTCCCGGCCGATGTTGGTGGCGTCCTCTAGATTGACTCTGAGCATCTCTGAAGCAGACATGGATCGGATGATGCGAACATTTCTACAAACTCAACTGCAGATGGGGGTGTTGCTGGCTCCCCCCCTCCCATTGCGGGGAGCTCGGCTCCGTTTTTTTGTACCGATAGCTCCTTCTCCGATCCACCATTGGATATCTGAGTCTATGGATCTGAGGAGCCCTGGAGTCAGGGGGTCAGCCTCAACGCTGGCCATGTGCTCGAGTCTGTCTTATCCGCTTTTGGATCAGAGCTCTTGGAGCCAAGAGTTGGGCGTTGGATCCGAGGGGATGAGTGTGTGATCGGCTCCGTTGTGGTCGGGGCATACCGCCCCTTTAGGTCCGGCCGTTCCAACTTCGGCTCCCATCCGGTGAAGGATTTCCATAATGTCTCCAAAGGACAGATGTAAGAAAGCTAGCCTTTTTCGTGGCTTTCTTCACTTTGTCTTATTTTAGGATCATAAGAAGTTGCTAGTCTAATGGCCCTAGAGCTCTTACAAGCCCAGCCAACTTATACCCTTATTTCCACGATCAGCACCTAATGCCCATGTCCAAGTGGGACACGAGTGGAACCCCCAGAATGAATTTATGGTTACCCATCCAGTCATCCACATTGCGTTTAAAGAGGGCCAGTGAGTGCTTTGTTTGACATGAAGTGGGGGTATGTTCAAAAGGTGTGGCAACATCTGGGAGACAAATCTGCCCCTCCAGCAGGTTCTATTAGTCGTACCAGGTTAAGGTCTTTAGAGTGCGTAACCCCTGTACCATTTGACTTGTGAATATGCAGCATTTCCAATAAAGCAGAGTCAGAGATTGCCTTGTATGCAAGGCAGAGATCGCCTCTGAATAGTCTGTATGAAATAGAATAGTGACAGTGATTTCAGATGATCCATATAGGACAGATGTTAAAGACCTTGAATTTTTCTTGAGGAATCTTTGTGGTTTCTCCAATTGCTGCAGGTGCTTGGAATGATGGATACCAAAAGGGGCATTGTATTTCGTTATTGGTCTGACCTTTAGTTTTTGCTTGTACTTCAGAGAAATAGATTCCAAACAGTAGAGGTCCCAGGACTGAACCCTGTGGGAGCACCACTGGTTACAGGTCTGCTGTTGGACGTGAATTCACCTATTTTGACTGTGTTCCATCAGTGGGTCAGTTAACAACCCATCTAAAGTTATAAGAGTTGATACCTAGCTGGGTGAGTTTCAGTGATGCCTGAGTGGGAGATGGTATCAAAAGCCTTGGTTAAGTCTAGGCACAGATTTTGCCTGGTCTAGGGCCTTGGTGACTGTCTCGAAAAAGTCCCCCAGGTTTAACAGGCATGATGTCCCTTTGACAAATCCAAACCGAGTAGGGTCAAGTGTTTGGAGATTACCTATATCTTTGTTGATAAGGTCCATGATGATTTTCTCCATGGCCTTACAGATGAGGCTAGTCTGGCTATTAGGTCTACAGTTCCCGGAGTCTGTGGAAGCACCACCTTTGTGCAAGAGAATAATGGTAGCCATTTTCCATTCAGCTGGGATGAAGCCAATGCTTAGACTATGACTGAAAGGAGTACCCAATGGTGCTGCTAATTCTTATATGAGCTCATGCAGGACACAGCCTGGGATGTTAGTAGGTCCCATAGATGCTGTGTTTTTGGCCTTGGGGAGGGCATTTACAACCTGCTCTGTAGAGATACAGGTGGTAGGAATGCCATGGGGTACATGTGGCGGGGACAAGGGAGTGAAGTTTTCACAGAACCTGTAGGCCAGCAGGTTAGTTATGTCCACAGACTCAGTATAGGTGATATCATTAACTACCAGTTTGGCACAAATCTAGGCCTTTCCTTTTTAGGTTACGGATGTAACTAAAGAACCCCTTATGGTTGTCTTTGGTTAAGGAAGCTAATTTGGATTTGTAGTTTGCTTTGGAGGACTTCACAAAAAGTCATATTTGCTTGTTTAAGTTGAGGAGGGAGTGTTTCCAGTTTAGGGCTCGTTCTCTCTTACTCCTGGACAGCAATTTCTTCCTCTTAGTGTAAAGCGTGTTAATGGCAGTTGTCCACCAGGCAGGTTTGCTCTTCCTTGAGGAGTTTCTTTGGTCCCATCAGGTATGGCCAAGCCAGTGGAGTTATACAGGTGTTTGTATAAAGCATTGGTGTAGAACTATGCACAGTTGTCAATTCCATCTTGGGGGGGGGGGTGCAGTGAAGCTATTTATACCATCCCATATAAGGTTATAATCTGTTTTGGAGAAGTTTTTTTAGTTTAATTGCTGCTATGGGGGGATCAGGTGTGATAGTTAATTTGAATGAGACTGATTTGTGGTCAGATCTCACCAAAGAAGACCTCATAGTTGGGGTGCTGCATTGGTCCCTCATATTGGTAAGCGCCAGATTCAGGATGTTGGCACCCCTTGTGGGTTGTCAGCCAGCTGGTCCAAGGCACTGGAGTTAATGAAGCCAAGGAACCTTTGGGCAAGTGAGTTTGAGCAAGAGTAATTTACCCGGTCAATGGATGGGTAGTTAAAGTTGCCTAAAACCATGGTTTTCGGCTGTATCTTGATAGACTCAACTAGATCCAAATAGGTGGAATTGGTGTCCTGATTCATGATGGGGGCCCTGTAGTTTTTCTTACAAAATACACTTGTTTATAGTTTAATCCAAGGGCATTAATCAAGATATTCACCTTGTAAAAAATATGATAACATGTCTTAATTCTGTATATAATATAGTCGGTGTACTTTTACTTCTCATCCCCAACCCAGCAGCTCAGAATCTCAGAATATTAGCATTAAACTTGCTTTTGTGCAGCCTTTCTGCCCTTTTATACTGTAACACTTGTACTTGGAACTAAAAAGTGCACTTTTTTTTTTTACTTTAAAGGAGAACTGCACCCACATACTCAAAAATAAAAAATGTTTATTTCATCACGGTTTGGTGTTTCCTAAATATTAACACCACTCGAACTGTTACAGGTTTTTAAATATTCTTATATGCAATTTCTGAGTCTGACCACATGGGGTCTGGCTTCTTGAACTAATTCTGATTGTTTAGTCTGCCTCTAGGTATCCCACAATGCAGTACTCATCTGTTAAAAAAAAAAAAAGTTACATCAGGCAGGCCTCTTGCTTCCTAAAGTTCCTGTCACTGCATTGATTTTACAAACATAAACTGCCGTCTTTAAGTTAGTTTTAAGTAACATTTCATGCCATTAAGTGACTACTTAAAACACAAACGGTACAAATGCCACAGAGCAGACTTTCAAAAGTGTTTTTACTGCTGCTTTTTTTTTTAGAATGGCTAATCTGCATTTTTTGGGCAGCCTGAATTGTACTACTTTGATTCATCACCCATCCCCCTTCAAACTTACCTCCTTAGGTGTCAAAGTGCTAAGGGTAATTTGAGCTGTTACCTGCTATGATTGACAGCTCACAGCAGGAGACTTGACTCGTACTGTTTCCTTGTTCTAGCCGTTACTTTCTATATGGGTAGGGGAAGGACAAGGGAGCTGTGATATCACAGCATGGGTGGGTTTTAGGACGGTCATGGTGATGTTAGTTTGCGGGGGGGGGGATTGACTAGAAAACTACCTGTATTCAGTGGCCTTGATGACATGAATTTTTTTCCAGGGTGGGATAAACATTTTTTGAAAGTGAAACCACCACAGTACAGTAAGGTACTGTACTGTTCTAGTGGAGAGAAATAATCAATTTAAAATATTTTTAAATGCTGTGTTTATTCATAGCAGGGACAATAAATAGGGAGAAAAAAGGACAGAGAAGTTGAACATTTAATAATAGAATCTTGTCGTGTCCTTTAATATCTTTACCACATATATTAGTCACTGTACATCAGTCACTGAAAAGACCCCCCAACACACATTTAAAATGCATCTGATTACACAGTACACAAAAATGCTTTACTGTATATAATTTATTTCATGAAATGTTTGTATATTAATAACAAAATTGTTTGTACATAGACACTTCCTGTTTTTAGTTTCCTTATAAACATTAATGCCATAAAGTGGGGTATGTGCTGTACAGTCCACCCACAAGTTAAACAAAGACAAAAAAGTCCAGTCTTTTTCAGCCACTTTTTCTTGCAAGCCATATTTCACAATGTGATTGATGCTTTAGTCTTCCATTTATTCGCCAGTTTCTGTGTTGCATGTCATCTTCCCATTCATCTCCATCTCCTAACACCAGATATTTGTCAGGTCCATGGTACTCCTGATTCTTCTCAACTCCTGTATCTTTTCTGTGTGTCGAGCATTTTCCTTTGGAATATTAGAAAATATTTCACGAGCAAAAATCTCTCTATAAACTTTAATCCCAGAAGAATGCAAAGCAGAGTCTCCTTTTGCTTGTTGGCTCAGCTTTTGTTGAATAAACTTTTTTCTTCTTAATCTGTTCTGCATCAAATATGTCTTTGATCCTTCAGTAAAATACTCTAAAACTGCTGGATATAGCAACTTGAATCTTACACTTGCCTCTTCATTCCATGATTATGGAGATACATTTGCTTCTTTTTTTGCATGGCATACAGTGAATAATTTAGAAACACTTGGCTGTCACTAATTTTTAATCATTTGCCCTTCTGCCATGGTTTTGTCAGGATCAACTATTTTTTCTTTACTAATACAGGTCTTCACAACAAGTGCAGAAGCTATTTTGCCCTAATCCACTTAAGGAGTCGTCCCTGAGAGACACTCTTCTCGATTGGTCCCTGGGTCTCCTCTATGGCTTTCCCCCTTCCTGCTGATCCCACTCTTTCTCAAGAAAGCAGCCAAGTTGAGAAGCAAAGTAATCCTCATTGCACCGTACTGGCCTCGACAGATTTCGTTTCCCTTCCTATGGCGTCATCTAGTTCACTGTCCATGGATTCTGGACCCAGTTCCAGACCTTCTGTCTCACCCTCAGGGATTGGTGCATCCCAGCCTTCAAAGTCTCAAGCTAACTGCTTGGTTCCTCCAATTCTGTTAGTTGCCAGGCATAATGATGTGCCATCCGTGGTACAAAAAAGTTTGCTGGCATTGCATAAACCATTCACTAGGAAACTCTACCTCAGTAAATGGAAGAGATTTCAGCTCCTGTGGAAAAAAGTTTTTAGAATTCCTGGCCATAATTTTTGCTAAAGGAGCTTCTAGCTGCAATCTCCAATTTCCATAATGGCTTCGGAGACCTACGTTTAATTTCACATAGACTATGTAAGGTCTTCCTCAAGGGAACTATTTGATTAAAACATCCATTTAAAGACCCTCTACCCCCAAGGGACCTGACTGTTTTACAATCACTGGTACTTACTCTGTTTGGACTAGTGGCTACATGTGACTTAAAGTTCCTTTCTTGGAAAAAGCCTCTCGTAGCTATAACCTCTGCAAGACGAGTGTCTGAATTGCAGGCCTTGTGTTCAAAATCTTCTTACTTAATTTTCCATAAGGATAGAGTACGTTTGGAACCAATGCATCCTTTCTTCCGAAGGTGGTCTCAGAGTCTAACATTAATCAAGCCATAGACTTACCTTTTTTCTTTCCTAATTTTTCCAATAAAGGAGAATATTGCCTGCACTTGTTGGAAATTCAGACAATTACATTTCTGTCTCAACAGAACTAAAGAATTTAGGAAAGTATAACACTTGTTTCCTTTTCTGGTGCAACTTCAGGAAAGTCTTCCTCTAAGGTTACCTTGTCAAAATGGTTAAGAGATTGTATTACGTACATTTATAGTAGAATCTCAAGTTCCCTGCACTGGTGAAGGCATATTCCGCCAGATCTATGGCTACTTCAGCTGTTTTCCATTCTAAGGCTTCCATGAGTGAAATATGCACAGCAGCAACATGGGCTACTCCACATACCTTTATTACTCATTGCAAATTGGATTTGGTCTCCAGGGGAAGAGTCTCCTTTGGTTCTATGGTTCTTGGGAATAGCCTTCCATAGGGCCACCCAGGGTCTAAAGTAGCTGGGGACTCTGTCCCAAGAGTCAGGAATAGATGATTGACAACATCAAATAAAGAAGTTGTGTCTTACCATAACATTCCATCTGCGTTGTCGATCTTCATCTATTCTTGGTGTCCCACCCTCCTTACCCCCCTCTCCTGTGGATTCATGGAGGAGTGTACCTTTATCTTGTTTTTTTTTTTTTTTTTGTTAGGGCTCGCCTTGGACATGTCTTTTTCATTTAGTTTAGTCTGCTTCTATTTTTCTTTAAGTCTGCAAACTTGATATGAGGTAGAGTGGGGCATTGCGGGTAGACTCTTAGCTTGAGAGTTTTTTGGCTGGTGCGAGCCATATATGAATCTGTTCTGAGGATTGGAACTGTAATCTAAGTGTCAAGAATAGATGAAGATCAATAACACAGATGGAATGTTATGGTAAGACATAACTTAAGCAGGGGGTGCTTAAAAAGAAGTTAAGTTCAGGTCTTGGGCTAGGCAGAAAAATCTACCACTACTGACCAACAAATGGCAGTAGCAGAGTAAAATGTGTTTCTGCCTGCTGTACATAAATGTTTAGCAGATTTTTTGTCTTTACTGTAACTAGTAAAACATGGAGCAGATAAACCTCATGCACTTTAAAGAATTAAGATTGGGTTTCCAATTCTAGCCATCAATTATGTGTTCTCGACATGGATGCCAAGATTCATCTCTCACTCCGCTCTCAAGATGAATTTCTTGACATCCATGTCTCAAGCACATAATAAATGGGGTCATGATCGGCAACCCACTAGCAGCAGGGAACTCAGAAAAGCGACTACCTTCTGGATTTAAGTATCTTTGCTTTTTTTCACTTGGAATAGCTTCTGTAGCTTACCTTGAACTAGCCTGAACTGTTTTTAACTGATTGCTGCATTATTTTAAAATCTGCACTTAAAGTTGCATTTTAGTCTAATTTGATCGAAAGTTTGCTTGTTTGTTTGTTTAATTTAACTGTGGAGGCTGCCCACTAAAGTGTGCTAGCCTGTGTAACTAATTTATCACTGTTTCTGCATTTTCTGTGTGTTTCTACCAAAAAACAAAAAATAATCCTTGTTTTCCCGCCTTCCTCGACTAGTTTAGACCAGTTTACAGGCATTGCTGTATTCTGGGCTGTGGTGTAGTTCCTGTGTTGTCCATTACCTTACTTGGATAGAAGGAAGTTTCTTTGCTCACCAGTGGGAGTGGGGAGCCTTGAGCAGCCTACCTGTCCTTGGGGGAAGTGACCTCAGCACAAGAAGCTGTAGTAATTGGTTGTTTTGGACCATTTCTAGCTCTTTTGCAGTTCACTGTTTAAAATCCGCCTCTGGGCGTTTTTTTCTGGCTATACTGCTCAGACAAGCTCCACGTGGGTTTACAGAGTGGTCCTAGCAGCAGGGAACTCAGAAAAGCGACTACCTTCTGGATTTAAGTACCTTTGCTTTTTTTTCACTTGGAATAGCTTCTGTAGCTTACCTTGAACTAGCCTGAACTGTTTTTTAACTGATTGCTGCATTATTTTAAAATCTGCACTTAAAGTTACATTTTAGTCGAATTTGATCGAAAGTTTGTTTGTTTGTTTAATTTAACTGTGGAGGCTGCCCACTAAAGTGTGCTAGCCTGTGTAACTAATTTATCACTGTTTCTGCATTTTCTGTGTGTTTCTAAGAAAAAAAAACAAAAAAATAATCCTTGTTTTCCCGCCTTCCTCGACTAGACCAGTTTACAGGCATTGCTGTATTCTGGGCTGTGGTGTAGTTCCAGTGTTGTCCATTACCTTACTTGGATGGAAGGAAGTTTCTTTGCTCACCAGTGGGAGTGGGGAGCCTTGAGCAGCCTACCTGTCCTTGGGGGAAGTGACCTCAGCACAAGAAGCTGTAGTAATTGGTTGTTTTGGACCATTTCTAGCTCTTTTGTAGTTCACTGTTTAAAATCCGCGTTTGCACGGCTTTGCGCAGTCGTGCGCATAGCGCAGCGCCGGTTAAACAAGGTTAAACTTTTTCTGGCTCCGCCAAGTCTGCTCTTCAAATTTTCCCTTAAGGAAGCTCTACTCTTAGTATAACCAGACTACTCACTGTATTATAAGCCTATCACTTGTTCTCAGTACTTCTCTACTAAGTAAGCACTCACATACTAAGTAAAGCACTACATCTACTTACCACCCCTGTGAATATCCACTTCTCTTAAAGGTATACCACTCCCTTATACTGTTCTAGCATGTCGAATGGTAGATTACTGGCGTCGTCTCCAGTTCAGCTGGTCAATCTGGGTATGTTGAGACAATGCTACAATTGTCTCATGTACACAGACAACCCTCTCCTCCTCCCAACAAACACAAATACATGTGAGAGATGCAACTATATAGCCAAACTGGAGGCTGAACTCTCTCAACTCAGGGCTGGCATGACCAGACAGGAGGGGATGGCAACCACACACACAACAATCCCAGTCCCACATAGACCTACCACAACTGCAAACCAAACACATAAAAACACAAAGACATACTCGGAGGCTCTAATAAAAAACTTACCAAAACAACAGATGCTCCCAAAGCAGACATCCAAAAATCCACCACCTCAAAACAAAACACATGCAACACATACGTCAATAAATCAGTGTGTCGACCAATCACAGCCCTTAAGGCTAAACACCTTGCCTGATACACTAGTAATAGGTGACTCCATAGTCAGACACACTGATGTCCCACTGACCAGGTTGAACAAGGAGAAGGTGACTGAGCTGTCTATCGGGAGCTAGGATCCGCCACATAACACACGCACTCAGATCACTCCAAAGCAAGTACAAATATGACTCCGTCATTGTCCATGCTGGTGTGAATGACCTGAGATGTACCTCCCTGGACTACATGAAAAGAGACATAGAGGAGCTCTCCGATTATGTAACCCAGGCTGGTATGACCCTGATCCTGAGCAGCATCTTGCCCTCACCAAGAATGATACCACAATACAAAGACAAGATGATCAGCTTTAACAATTGGCTCAAGTACTGGTGTCATTCAAAGGGGATCCAATGTCTGTCTGCCTGGGATGATATGTTGGACAAGCCATGCTGCTTCGCAAGGGATGGCTTGCACCTGTCACCACTGGGCTTCCGGATATTGGCTAAGGCTCTTGCCACCCCCATAGTGCCTTTTTTAGGCAAGGTTCAAAAGACAAACCCACCTCCATAGAAAACAAAAATGGAAAAAAACTAAGGGTAATGCTGCTCAACGCCAGAAGTCTAAATCTCAAGATGCAGGCACTTGATGCACTCCTCAGCATGGAGAACATCGACGTCTGTGCAGTAACTGAAACCTGGTTCAAGGCTCCTGAGAGCACCCCAGCTCTACCAGGCTATACCTCGTATCATGCTTTTCGCCCCAAAACCCGGGCGAACCACAAGGAGGGGAGTGTCCATATTCATAAAGGACACCCACACCTCCAGGTTAGTAGCAACACATGAAGCATCAGAGACCATACAGGTGCAACTAACCATAGGCAAAACTGCTATACAACTGGTAGCATGTTACAGACCACCCTCCCAATCTCAAGAACCCCACTCAGCCTTCCTGAAGACATTGGAGGATATGAATGTATCACAAAATACCATCATACTGGGAGACTTCAACTACCCAAACATAGATTGGGTACATTATTCTAGCCCTAATACCCTAGCTCAAAGGTTCCTGGAATTCATAAATTAAAATGCACTCGAACAACTAGTCACCTCTTCCACTAGGGGAGATAATGTACTAGACCTGATCATCACAAACATGGGGACAAAATGCTCCACACCAGAAGTATACCCCTCACTAGTGAGATCTGACCACAAACTAATCACCCTGGATATACATATCCCACCTCCACCCCCCAGCACAAAAGACCACAGTGAAAAACTTCTCAAAAGCAGACTTCACTCTTCTTAAGACTGAGATGGTATCCTTTAAGCCCACTGTGCCAGTGGATACCACATCCCACAATGCCAAATCCTTCACAAATGCTTTCTATGGACATCTCCAAGAATGCATGGATCATGCAATCCCAAACAAATCCAAGTCCCTCTCATCAATATGTAAGCGTCCTGTCTGGTGGACCTCAGCCATAAACAAATTGTATAACAAAAGAAAGAAGCTACCGCACGTCAGAGCGAAATCCCATGAAGGAACGACATCTCTGATCAACATTAGCAGAAAACTACGTTCTCTCATAAAAACATCCAAGGCCAACTTTGAGAGAAAAATCGCTAAGGACACTAAAGATAACCACAAAACCTTCAGCTATGTTAGAAACCTGGGCGGAAACCCTCAGATATGCTCAGAGTTGGTTCACAACAACAAAAAATACACTGAACCCACAGATATTGCTAACATTCTGGCTGACAGGTTCAGTGCAAATTTCTCCCCTCCTTCACCCCCAAAAGAAGAAATACTTATCCCAGCTGAATGTAATCTCCCTGTCATCTCAGATGTCCAAGTGAGAACTGCCCTAAACAAAGCAAAAAACACAGCATCAATGGGACCTGACGGTATCCCGGGGTGCGTGTTACGCAAACTCCAAGAGGAGCTAAACCCACACATAAAAATGCTATTTAACCTTAGCCTTACTTTGGGATATGTACCTCAACACTGGTGTACAGCAACAGTGGTCCCACTCCACAAGGGGGGTGCCTCTACAGACCCTGGAAACTACCGCCCCATAAGCTTAACTAGCCTGGTCTGCAAAGCTATGGAAAGAATCATTATGGAACTCATAAACAGAGACATAGGGGACCTACAGACACTTGACCCCACCCAGTTCGGCTTTGTAAAGGGCAGATCCTGCCTTTTAAACCTGGTTGACTTTTTTGAAACAGTCACTAGAGCCATTGATGAGGGCAAAGCAGTCCATACAGCATACCTGGACTTGGCTAAGGCCTTCGACACAATACCCCACTCGGGCATCATAGATAAGCTAAACAGCTTAAAAGTAAACCCTTATGTCACTAGATGGGTTGCAAACTGGCTAAAGGACAGAACCCATAAAGTTAAAATCGCTGGAGCAATGTCAGACTCAAAGCCAGTCACAAGTGGTGTCCCACAGCGATCTGTCCTGGGACCCCTCTTGTTCGGCATTTATTTCTCAGATGTTAAAGCAAACATGGGAGGGCTGTGGCTGACAAAGTTCGCAGATGACTGCAAACTAGGCGCCATAGTCGATACACCAGCAGACACACACATCCTACAAAAAGGCCTCACTGAAACGGACAACTGGTGCAGTAGTCACGGCCTTAAACTAAATGCCAAAAAATGTATAGTCATCCCTTTTGGAAAAAACAAAGTACCCACAAATTATCACATAGACAGCAACCCACTGAGTACGGAAAAAATAATTGGAGACCTTGACAGCAACCCACTGAGTACGGAAAAAGTAATCTGAGACCTAGGGACCCAAGTAGACAGCGACCTCTCATTTGACACCCACGTTGCCAAAGTGGTTAGAAAAACATTCTACCTCGCACACCTCATCATGAAGGGATTCCCATCCAGATCCAAGGATGTCATTGTACCCCTATATTCCTCCCTCATCAGACCCGTGATCGAGTACAATGCCCCATTTGGCATGTACCTCACCCGGCATTTGCAAAAGCTGGAGAGACCACAAAAGTACCTCACCAAAAGGATCAAGGGTCTCCAACATATGTCTTATTCTTCCAGACTAAAGAAACTTCAGCTCTATTCAGTAGCATACTGCCTGCTCACAGGTGATCTCTGCCTGACGTACAAGGCCAGGACAGTACAGGATCTGATGGACATGCTCCACCTCAAAAATTCCAAATCCATCAGGCCCACAAGAGCTAAAGACTTGAACCTCTGCACAAGTATGAATAGGACATGCTGGAGGGATAGATTCATAACCCAGAGGCTTCCCATGCTAGACAGGGGCACAGTAAACTAATTATATTATATAAGGGGACCTTCATTGTGTCACTACTAGACAGAGGCACAGTATTCTAGATTTATTCTGTACATTTTTGTACCATTTCATGGGGTGGCAAAAGCCACATCACTATGGCTAGGCTTACAAATGCCCCAGGGCAGATAGCCTAGTACTATACTATGAAATAATCTTTTGCCTTTTGATCCCAGTGCCACATGCTTACTTGAAGAATTTACTTTTTCAGAAATGATTCTTAATTTTCATAGAAAGTCTGCAGGATGCACAGGATTCCTTGCATTGAGAGTTACTGCCGGCAGTGTTATACTAAATGTATATAACAGATTTTTTTCCCCGATTCCAGATTTTAAACTTGCTTTAGGGCAGTGGTGCACAACCTTTTAGTGGGGAGGGCCACTACACAAATTCTTAATGCATCTGTAGGCCACTTCAAAACACAGTAAGTCTTTACAAGTTAATAAGTACAGGTGACTGGCATTTTTACTTAAGACAGCAGTCATGAAATTGCCCATTTTCTACATCAGTTTTGCATTTAACTTTATTCTGGCTTGCAGCCATGACTTATTACAAACTCTTGCAGAAAGTTGCTACTTTTACAGACTACAAGTTATAAGCAAAAAAGAATAGTAACTTTTGCAGCTAAAATTAGAGGCGTGCGCAACTGCATTCAGTTAGGTAAGTAATCACATGCTGGAAAGTTTGCATGACTGGAGTAAGGCATAGCATTTTTTCACTTTTTTTAAAAAATGTTAGGTTACTCTCTGAGGGCTGGATGGTGTTGCTTCGAGGGCCGGATTTGGCCCCAGGGCCAGATGTGCACCACTGCTTTAGGGTGTTTTCATTTCCTTGGTTCTTTACTGAGCTTCTTTGTCATTTAATGCGTTGCATATGTTTTCAAGAAGCTTATGTGTATGCACACAGACGCATGTGTGCATGTATATGCATGTGTGTGTAATGTGTGTATATTTTTCTTTGGAACAATGACTTTGTGATTTAAAGGATGTAAATGTTTTGCCTTATGCCCTTCAGTTCATGATCGTCATGGGAATACTTTCAGCATCTCTAATCTGGTCACGAAGAAGTATTAAATTGCTACATTGTTCTGTTGTGTTGAAACAGAGGACTACGGTTTTCTGCAAAGATGACAGCTTATTGTTTGGGATGGTGGTGTGCTAACAAAGGAGAGCCATCTCAGTAGAATAGTCTTGAGTAGTGTTCTTCACAGCCAACAGTATCCATTGTGTTTATGTTTGGGGCAGAGTGCAGATACTTAAAAGTAATTTTTACCACTGTATTTTCATTTGTCTGTTTTCACTACTGCTGCAATTTACAGAAATTGACTACATGGTTAAATTTGCCTAGTGATGAGCTAGTAATGTAAGACAGTTATGGTAATGTCTAATGAATTTACCTTGGCCTTAAAAAATACCTATAAGCAGATCACATCTTTATTGTTTAAATCACAGAATTATAAGAAAAGGAGATGCTTTCATTAAGGCTTTATTGCTGAAAATTGCTTTGAAAAATTCTGCAGACACAGAATGGTGAAGAGCAAATGCCTCCCATTGTCCTAGGTTCATAGGTAAGCACTAGGCTGGCTGCTCTTGTGGGCTATTTTAAGCCTAGCCATTTTCCCTTTTTGTGCTCAAATTAACCAATCCCACTTGGTTAGAGATTGGCCTTGCAGATCTCATGGTCGATAATTATATGTTACCCCTAATAAAAATAACTGGAATCATAACATAGGTCATTTTTAGGAGACCGATGCATGGGATAAAGCATTTAGGTGCTACCTGTGTCCATTAGTAATACAGGGTGCAGTCCTGGGGTAGACTTTGTTTCCCCATGCATAGATCTAAGTTACTATTGAATATGGACAGGGAAGAACTTTGTTTTATGTGGATGGGGAATCTATTCCAGAGCAGCTGTATCCTCTTTGAGATATACCTCTCTCTCCAAACCATTCTGTTAATGTTGCAGAAAAGGTTTAGATCCATAGACAAGAGTATTTCTGATGTCATTTGACTTGTTGATGTATTGTAAAATGATCAGTATTGGTCAGAGGATGCCTTCTATGCCAGGCATAGGTCACTTTTTAGCAGTCTGTAGGATACAGAGTGTTGTGACAGAATTTTGAGTCTGTCCATGTAGGACATGTTTGTCTTTTATCCGTTTACTAAGGCATTCCATTTGTTGCATGTGTCAAAAAAGATATATGCCAAAGAGAGCATTATATTCAATGATTGGCCTAATGAGGACTGAGTAAAGGGGCACAATGACATCCGGAGATCTAGACGCAATCCCTTTGTTTATAAGCTGTGCAATATGGAATTGCTTTCTTAAAACAATGATCACATGTTGTTCAAACATTAGGTCACTGTCCACATAAGTTCACAAATCCCAAACTGGTAAACTTTAAGGGGCATATTTTTAATGTGGTAGTTCTGTGGAGTAGATGACTTACCAAAGGATGCAATAATGCTTTTGTTGGCATTTAGTTTATTCATGATTTTGGTACCAGTTATTTGGGGCAAAACTTCCTGTAGGATGGCCAAGTCATTTGGGGATTTAGTGGCTGCTCCTTTCTTGCAGTCATAAGCAAACTTAGTAAGTCAGAGCCCTTTGGTATTAGCTTTTACTTCAGAAAGTAGTTGCCAAACAGGAGAGGTCCCAGCACAGAACCATGGGGGACTCTACTGATGTCTTTGTGGAGGTAACTTCCCCTATTTTATTACCTGTACTCTATCTGCGAGACGGTTGCCAATCTATCAGATGACATATGGGCTTATTCCCAGTTTATTTAGCTTTTCTACTATGTCTTAGTGGGGAATTTTGTCAGAAATTTTGGTTAGGTCGAGATTTGCAGTGTGTACCACTTTGCCTTCATCCATTGCTTTAGTAACGTTTAAAAAAATAAAACCTCTACTAGGTTGAGTAACCCTTGCCGAATCCAAACAGATGGATCCAGTGTTTGGAGGTTCCCTTTGCTCTGATTAGTTCCATGATAATTCTTTGCATGGCTTTGTGTATGACTCTGTGGTCAGACTTATGGGTTTGTAATTGCCTGGGTTTGTGGAGGGTCCTCCTTTATGCAGGAGAAATATGTTGCTGTTCTCCACTTCCTTGGTATAAAACCTGTACAGAGGCTGAGATGGAATAGTGGTGTTAGAGGTGTGATGAAATCATGCTTCATGCTATTTAGGATGCATCCAGGGATATTGCGAGGACCCTTCAATGTGGTATTTTTAGGTTTTGATAATGCTTTTAGGACGTGTTCTTGTTTGATACCTGAAACTGGCTCAAATTCAGCTATCGCAAGAAACTGGTAATCCACAGGAAATAAGAAACTCCAGCAACAACCCTGTGCAGATAACGACACTACAACCGAGGAAAGACTCGTTTATAATTAAAACTGTTACTTTCTTGTTTAAAATACGTTAAGTGCTTTCATTCCTCATTTGGGAACTTCCTCAGAATTAAAATACACTTCTTAACTACTATGGTTAAATACTAAAGACATTCTACTATGACATCACATTAAAACTAAGTAATATTCTTGTGCATGATTATCACTGCAGAAGGGACTACCATCATTTTTTTTTACCAAAGTACTGAGTGTTACATTGCTGTTTTAACATTCTTTACATTGATGTTGTTCATGTTTCACTGTTGCAGTCATTACATTTGGGTTATCCCTGCCAGGGTAGCCCTCAGCGGCCCGAATACCAGAGACTTAGTATTTCTGTGTCAGTTGCTGTCGCTTGAGGACTAACGTCAGGTCGCCAGTGGTATAAAGTAAGGCAGCTGACGCCATTACGTCAGTCTTTCTTGCTGTGGAGCCCGAAACAGCAGCAGTTTGTTTCTGAATTGAAGTTGAAGTCTTCTAAAGCGAAGTACCCCTTTTGGTGGAGCCTTTTTTCTTGCACTAACCGATGTCAGAAAAAGTTAATTGTCTCACCTGTGGAAAGCAAATACCACACCGAGACTCCCACTCTTAATGCGTCACTTGTCTAGGCCCAGACCACGACGTCCTACATTGTCGCTTCTGTGCTTTGTTTTAATGCCAGACCTATCTGTCGTTGGGCCCTTATTGCAGCCAGATATTTTCGTTTGCAGTCCTCTAATTCCGATATGGCTTCTGTAAGCCATCCGACAGCAGCTCTTCTGAAAAAATGTAAAGCTAAAGACCGAGGCCACACAGATCCAAACCTACCAACGATGCTTCTGTTAAGCTAGTAGTCAGTTCTCCGGTACTCAGTGAAATGCTTTTGCAGCCCCTGATGCCTGCTTCATTTGATTTACAGGCCACTACTGAAACCCATTCGGAGTCTGGTATGCCGCAAAACTCTTGTCAAAGGATCCTGCTGTTGTCTCTACCTTGGATGTGTCCGGAGCCACTGAGCAGGCACCGGCTTCTGAGGAAGTCCTTCGCACTACTGAATCTTGACACAAACTGACATCTTTCGCGACTACCGTTCTTTCAAAAACAACGAAGTTCCTAGACCTTCTGCAACACAGACCCTTGGCCATCCTCCCAGTCCTGGATGTAGTGGATGATGTTTTCCTTGAATCCAGCTTGACTCCTGACGCTCTACCTCCTGCCCCCAGAAAACCAAACCGGTACTACAGAGTCCCTGACTCACATAAATATCTTTTGAAAAAATCCTACAGCTGACCCGGAGGTCATTTTTCAAGGGCCTAAAGGGAATAAAGCAAACTCTTAAGTCCCACCCCCTCAGACGGGGATTCCCGAGCACTGGACAGATGGGGTAAAAATGTATGCACCTCGGCTACTCTTGTGTTAGGGCACTAAATTGTCAGTTTCATATGCTTAAATATCAGCAACACACTTTGGAACTCCTTAAACAAAAATGTTTACATCCCCTGCTTGGGCAGGATCTAAAGATTTACAAGACTTAATGCATTCTGCAAGTCAAGTAACTAAACACACTTTGCACTGTGGTTTTGCCGCCCTAGAAGCTTCTTGCAGGGCAGCAGTCACTGGATCTGTCATTAGAAGACATGTATGGCTTAAGGAACAACCCCAGCCAAACCACCGCGTGCGGTGGTTTGTATGCCAACATAATTATGTTGGAATGGGAAAGGAGATTTTTAATGAATACCCATGGTTTAAATTTTGTACATTGTATACACTGTTCTTGGACGATGTCTTTATTTGTTGGAATGATCCAAGAGAAGAGATCCCCCTATTTTTAGAATATATCAATGCACAACCAGATTTTTAAAGTTCACACATGATAACTGTGAACAAATAGCGTATTTGGATGTCTTACTGAAGAAAGAGCGTCAGTTGAAAGCCTTTGTAGCACAAATTCATAGGAAAGCAACTTATTCAAACAGCTTTCTGCATTTTGATAGTGCACACCCATTTAAACAAAAAAGAGGGGTAGTAAAGGGCCAAGTTGTAAGGGCAGCCCAGATGGTTAGTTTGTTTGACAACTTCTTAGATGAGTTTGACCATCTGAAAGCTATGTTTTGCAAGAGGGGTTACCCGTTATGGCTCCTTAATGAAGTCATGACTGAGGTGATCAACAAAAGAGAGAGACGTTTTTAAACTCTTGTTAGGTCACCACGAGGTGATACCTGCCCAGGGCATGCCCCCTATTGATGGCTGTTTGGATTGGGTTCAAGTCAGGTCCTACCCCATTAACCAATGTTGAACAGAATTCAAATTTTAAATGTGCTATTTTATTACTACTTTTCACAGTAACAGTAAGTATGTGTTGGATATTTTATTCAAAAATTTTGGGCTATATTGCTTAATGATAGGGATATCAGAGAATGTGTTGGAATTAAACCAAATATTGTTTCTAAGAGAGGGATGAACCTGAAATGCATTTGAGTCTAACAGAAACATTGTACATGCAGGGTCTATGAAAAAATCTTGTCAGTGTAGTTTTGTGATGGAAGGCAACGAATTCTTGGTGAATGATTTTAAAATACAGGTGAGTAAGAAGGTGTACTGTCATACTGAAAGTTGTCTGTTGTGCAGTGTGTAACTCATGTGAATGCTTCTATGTCGGAAAGACTGAGAGGGAATTTAAAAACAGAATTTATGAGCATTTAAAGAATATTAGACTTGGGAAATCCACAAATGCCTTGAGTAAAACACTGCACAGAAAAATCAGACCACTCTTTCAAATTTTTCATTGTGGGCATTCTTGACTTAGATAAAAGAGGTGGCCCATGGGGGCTGCTTTTGGAAAAGAAAGAATTAATTTGGCAGGTCCTCCTAAATGTGGGGCAGTGGCCAAGATTAAATGATTCACTCTCCATTGCTTGCCTGTTGAAACTAAAACCAGTGGAAAGGTCAAATATTTATATACAGTTTTTATGTATACTTTCATTTTTATATAAACACCATTTTATCGATTTTATACATTGTGTGTGTATTTGTATTTACATTTATTTTCAGCATTTTTGCACTTGTTAATGACATTTAAATGCTGGTTTTAAAGTGTCTTTTTAAGAATACTTTTATGATTGCATTTCATGAATATTTATGATTTTTGGGAGGTCCTTTTTAGTCATTGTGATGGGATTGGTTTATTACTTAATTAATGCTCTTGCAGAATGTACGTGAGTGTTTTTCTGGACTTGCTCTTATCTGGTGAAGTTGAGAAGGTTCTTGACTAAAGCGCTTATCTCTGTTATTTTGGTTTAATAAAACGTATTTTTACCGCTTCCAAAGTGTTTTGCGGCCATTTACTACAAGGATTTACTTGAGTTGCTGAAGTGTGTGGTTCCAGGAATGCTGACTTTGTTTCTCTGCCAAACCATGTCAAATCTAAATTGTTGGATGCCCCCTTGCACAAAGATAACTTATTTGGTACTAAGGCAGAAGAGGTCTTAAAAAAGATGGAAGAAAAAGCAAAATCTATGCAAACAGTTAAAGATTTCTTACAGATCCAGCCCCCCAAGTTCAGCAGCCATTGTCCCTCCAAGCACTAGTCCTTTCCTGCTCCAAGTAAGCAGGCCCAGTCTAGTCCCAGTGGAAGCAGACCCCCCCCCAGACAGCAGCCTCAGCTAATGCAGATATCTAAGCAGTGGACTACCTCCACTTCAAAACCAGAGAGTTCTAAGCCACTCCCTTTTGGTAAGAACTCACAATGACTCTCCTCCTCCCGACCTCCCCTCTGCCCACCTTCACTTGCCCCTAGGAGAAAAACTCTCCTTTCACTCAAGCACCTGGGCCACCATTACCAAGGACCAATGGGTTCTAAACGTTGTCTCCGGGATACAAATTCTCCTTCCACACCCTTCCAACCCTAAAAGGATTCCCAGATCTACCACCAAATCAGCGGGCAGAGGCTCAAAAGCAAATCCATTTCCTGCTCTCTTTGAGGGTAGTAGAGCATGTTCCTGCAGAACAGATGCACCAAGGCTTCTACTCCAGACTTTTTCTGGTGCCCAGAAAAGCGGGCACATGGCGCCCCATCCTCTGTCTATCCATTCTAAACACCTTCCTGATGATCCCAAAATTCAAAATGCTCACCCTCCAGCAGCTACCCATGCTCTCCAAGGATGCCTGGCTAGCCACCCTAGATCTAAAAGAGGACTACCTCCACATTCCTATCAGGGAATCATGCAAAAAATATCTCCACTTCAGGGCAGGATCTCAACACTTTCAGTTCTCTGCGCTTCCCTTTGGCTTATCCACTGCTCCGAGAGTTTTCACAAAATGCCTGGCTCTGGCCATTATCTTTGGCAGATAAAGAAATATTCAAATTTATCCCTACTTAGATGACTGCCTTATTCAGGCAGACAGCCAGGAAAGGCTGCTCATGCACCTGGCTTTGTAAAGAACCTACTAATCTCCCTAGAGTACACAGTCAACGAAAAGAAATCAAAACAGATGCCCACCCAAAGGATAATCTTCTTGGGAGCAAGTCTGGACACAGCATCCCAGATGGCATACCTTACAGCAGAGAAACAAATTTTCCTGTCTGCCTACTTTTCTCAACTGGCCACCAGGCCCCAGCTTTCTGTAAGGAAAATCCTGCAAGCTGTGGGGTTCATGGCATCTTGCATTCTCCTCATTCCATATGCCAGACTGCATATGAGGAAACTTCACTGGTACCTAAAGAGCCTTTGGTGTCCACACTCTCAAGACCTGAAAGCTCTTCTACCTATAATTCCTTGCTTCAGAAAAGAATTTCTTTGGTAGGCAACAGCATGCTCCCACAACAAGAGACTGCCCTTCTCACCACACCCCTAACCACAGACTCATCAGACTACGCTTGGGGTCCACATCTGGACGGCAGGTGCATACAAGGCCAGTGGAGCCCTCAGCAAATCCCCCTGCACATCAGTCTAAAAGAGATGATGGCTGTGCAGCATGCCTTGATAGCTTTCAAACCTCTTCTCTCCAGGGGGTTCTCCTGATCAAAATGGGCAACACCACTGTGATGTGGTACATCAACAAGCAGGGAGGGACTCGCTCCTACCCTCTATGCAGGCTGGGCATGACCTTTTGGCTCACATCCTCTTCCATGCAACTACACCTGCTAGCACAATACCTACCAGGCTCTCTCTACTCCCTGGCAGACCAATTAAGCAGAAACCTTCTGGATCCACATGAGTGGCAGCTCAACAGAAGTACCTTCATGCTAATAACTCAGAAATGGGGAACCCCGAAGGTCGAACCCTTTGCCTCCCACACCAACCATCAGCTCAACAAATTCTGCACAAGGGAGCAGTACCTTAGTACCAAATAAGTTATCTTTGTGCAGGGAGCATCACTGCATGGTTTGGAAAGTGGATTCCCTGTCCTTCCCATGGGTCAGCCTCTCGGTCTATGCCTTTCCTCACCTTCCTCTTATCCCCAGCGTACTGCTCAAAATAAGGGAGGAAAAACCAAGGACCATTCTTATAGCTCCAGACTGGCCCTGACAGCACTGGTATCCCTTGCTGCGCAGCCTGCTCTGCTGCCTCCATGGCATCTTCCTCAGATTCCAAGCCTACTAACCCGGAAGGAAGGGGAATTCATGCATCCCCAATTGCAGACACTCAGTTTGGCAGCTTGGCGTATTCCCTAACCCCGAACCAATCTGCCATCCTCAGTAAACGGGTTCTGGATGTTATCCATGAGGCCACATGCCCTAGCACCAAGAAAGTCTTATGCGGATAAATTGAAAAGGTTCTGCACCTGGATCCAGGGTAAGGGGGACAATATGGCACACCCCTCCATCCCTCTCATCCTGGATTACTTAGCTGACCTACTACACAGTGGTCTCTCTTTCTCCTGTATAAAAATTCATACTTCTGCTATTTCTGCTGACTTTCCCACTGAGCAGCCAATTTTCTCACACGCTTTGATCAAACAGTTCCTCAGAGGGGCTAGCAATTTGAGGCCCCCCAGAAGGGCACCTACACCAACTCGGGACCTTAACTTTGTCTTGGAAAAGTTCACCCTGCCTCCTTTCAAACCAGCTTCATCTGCAGAGCTAAAATTTCTCTCCTGGAAGACAGCCTTCCATGCTGACCGGGTATCCCTCAGAACTTAACCCATCCTTCATGCCCAAGGTGGTATCCAGTGTGGCTCTCAACCAATCCATTCATTTGCCCCCCTTCTTTCCTAATCCCCAGACCAAGGGGGAAAGGATTCTTCACTCTCTAGATGTGTACAGACAGCTCAGATACTATCTGGACAGGACTAAATCCTTCAGAAAGTCTGATCAATTGCTGGTTAGTGTTGCTGCAGGAGCAGAAGGCAAAGCCATCTCCAAGCAAACCATTTCCAAATGGATAGCACACTGCATCCATTTCTGCTACAAACAGCATGGGAAGCCTCCCCCCCCAAGGGGGTCAGAACACACTCCTCAGAGGAGTCTCCACCAGGGACATCCTGGAGGCTGCCACCTGGACATCTGTTCACACTTTCACCAAGCATTGCCACCTGCCTCTCTTCTCCAAATCCAGGGCATGGTTTGCCAGTGCAGTCTTGCAGGGCATCCTAGCCAAGCCCCTAGCTTCCTTGACTGCCTCCACCCATTTCCTCAGCTTTGAGAATCTACCCAAATGTGATTACTGCAACAGTGAAACACAAAGAACATAGTACAGTTGTGTACACTTACCATAAATGTAGATGTTCGAGTGTAGTCACTGTTGCAGTCCTGGTTTCCCTCCCTCCATCCCTTTTTTTTTCTCTTTCTCCTTTGGTTACCCTTCTTCCTTGTTGTTCCCCTTTCCTTACAAGGGACATATTGGTATTTATTTTCCACTGGTGGGGTTCTTCCACCAAAACATGGCCTCCTACTTTAGGGGCTCCTGACAGGTTAGGGCAAGAAAAACTGATGTAATGACATCGGCTGCATTACTTTATACCACTGACGACCTGACGTCAGACCTCAAGCGACAGCAGCTGACGCAGAAATACTAAGTCTCTGGTATTCTGGCCAGCCGAGGGCTATCTTGGCAGGGATAACCCAAATGTGATGACTGTAGCAGTGAATACACTCTTAACATCTACATTTATGGTAAGTGTACACAACAGTACTTTATGATGCATGAATGTAACACATTTTAGTATTATGAATGGTTATGAGTAGAAATTTGTTTGGAATTGAACTGTTTTTTTTAAGCTACCAAGTCTTCAAATGCCAACCACATGGTATAATGCATTTATACAGATCTGAGTACAATATTTGCTGGTGATTTCCAAAGCTTTTCTGAGTGCAGCTTTCAATATGCAGTTGCCATTCTTTTTTCTGTCGGCTCATCCTTTCTTTCAGAAAGGGAAGCACGAGTTGGTAAACAAGGCTGATGTTTAGTGACCTTTAGGGAGTTTGTTTGCATGTCTGTAACACCATCATAAGCATCCTTTGATCCCAAAGGATCATAGGTTTGTGCCTGTATTGGACTATTTCGAGCAGTGCCTTCTATGGCTGTGCAGTCCAATCCGAAAGTGGCAGCCCTTTCCACACTCTGAGCAGCAGTGGGCAGATATCGGTATGTTATCATGGGCACGGATCTTCCTGAGGGCTCTCTTATCCTTTGCTGTCCATTCCATGCCAAGGTGGCTTTATACATATTGAGAGCTTCCTTCATTTCCAATTTCCAGGTAATCTTGTCTGAAGTGAGAGAATAGTAGTTGTTCAAGCTGATGGAGAGAATGCTGAGGTTGTGCTTGCATATGTCCTTGTAGCGCAGTTTGGGTCGCCCTTTTGGTCTCTTTCCATACTCCACCTGTCCAAAAAGGAGGTCTTTTGGTATTCGGCCATCTGTCGTGTGAGACATAACCCAGCCAATGCATATGTCTCTGTTTCAGCGGGGTGAGCATGGAGGTGGTATCCATCCTCTCAAGCACTGTGCCGTTGGGGATCTTGTCCTGCCATGAGTTAAGTATGCATGCATTTGGAATGCATTGAGCCACTGCTCCTGTTTTGATCATAGAGTCCATGTTTCCCTGGCGTACATTAATGTGCTCAAAACACAGGTTTTGTAAACCTGCCCCTTGGTGTGCACATTGAGCTTATTATAAACCCATACTCTGTCAGCCTGGAAAACATTGTGGCGGTTTTTCCAATGTGCTTGTTGATCTTGCTATCAAGCGACAAGTTGTCAGATTGTAGAGTCTGGTACATGAACTCATGGGCAACTTCAGCCCATAGCTGCTCACCATGATGGATGGTTCAGCATCATCATCATATTCATCCATTTTCCTTTTTCCCATTTTCTACATGGGGTCGGGGTATCATGTTAACTGCTGCCATCTCTCTCGTTTCAGTGCTACACTCCTGTCTTCTTCAACACTCATGCCTGACTGTCGCAGATCTTCTTTCACACAATCCATCCACCTCTTGGCTGGATGTCCTCATTTCCTCTTACCTTCTTCCTGTCTATCCCAAATCTTCTTCACCATATTGTCTTCTGGTTTTCTTTACATGTGTCCGAACCACTGTAATTTGTTCTCTCTGATCTTTTCTGCAATTGGAACTTCTTTGGCTTTTTCTGCTCTTATGTCCTCATTTCTTTGTCTGTCCCACATTGTGCATCCAACCACCCTTCTCAGGCACTTCATTTCCATCACCTCTAGCTTCAGTGATGGCTCATTGCCCACATTTTGGCTTATCACCTGGGTCTTCTTTAAACTGATTGTGAGGCCATATTCCATACATGCAAAGCGAGTCAGGAGTGACTGAAGTTCTTGCTGAGTGTCAGCCACAATAGCTGCGTCATCAGCAAACAGGAGCTCCTTAGACACTTCTTAAGTAAGCACCCTGGTCTTGGATCCAAGTGTCGAACCCTGGTCTTCGATCTAAGTCTCAACAGTTTGAAGAGGTTGCGGAGAAATATGCCCTCTGTAGCAGCTCCAAAAGCAACTTTCAAAAGAACTGAAAAGAAGATTCCAAACAATGTTGGGGGCAGTACACACCCCTGCTTTACTCCACTGAGAATCTTGAAAGGTTCAGATGTGGATTCATCGTACATGGTGGTCCCCTTTGTGCTTTCGTAGAAGGCCCTGATAATGCTAAGCAGTATTGGAAGACGGCCGATCTTTGCCAGAATCACATACAGACCTTCCCTGTTGACAGAGTCGAATGCCTTGGCCAGATCAATGAAGGGCAATATACAGAGGTTTGTTCTGCTCACTGCACTTTTCTTGCAGATGTCTAACGGAGAAAACCTCGTCTGTAGTAGACCATCCAGCTCTTAACCCACACTGATAATTGGGGGTAAACTCTCTCTCTCTGCAAGAATGTGGGGACTCTTTGGGACAGCACATGCAAACAGCTTCTCCATGGTACAGAGAAGGAGATGCCACAGTAGTTGTTACAATCACTTTTCTCACCCTTATTCTTATAGATAGTAACTATGTTAGCATCCCTCATATTTTGTGGTACACTACCTTCTCTCCAGCATTTTCAAAGTATTGCATGTAGCTCTGTGATTGGGGTACTGCTGGCATATTTAAGGATATCTGAGGGAATACCATCTTTCCTGGAGCTTTTCCTGAAGAGAGTGCTTTTAGTGCATCATTGAGTTCCTGCATGGTGGGCTCAGCACAGAGTTCAGTCATAGTTGGCAGAGGCTCGATGGTATTTGGGACTCTTTCTGTAACTGTGGTCTGTGTGGCATACAGCTGAGAGTGTATTATTCCATCAGCTTGGTTTTGTCCTTTAAGATCTCGCCTGTGGCCAGCTTAAGTGGGGTGATCTTCCTCTGTGATGGGCCGATAGCTTGCCTGATTCCATCGTACGTTCCATGCATGTTACCAATGTCTGCGGCCTTCTGAATCTTGAAGTAAAGTTGGAGCCATTAATCATTTGCACACCACTGAGCTACCTGCTGCCCTTGACTCTGAGCACACCAGAGTGCCTGCAAGTTCCTGTATGCAGCCACTGCCTCTCTCTTCTCAATTAGAGGTGTCCGCACTTCAATGTGGGCTTCAAACCAATCAGCACACTTGACTGTTTTCTTTCCAGAGATGACTATTGCAGTATTACAGATGACATCCCATATTTTTCCTGCTCTTGTTGGAGTCACTGTCATCCAGGCAGGGCAAAGTCTCTTCAAATACTTAACAAACTTGCGTACTTTTGAAGAGTCATGAGTCTTGCCTATGATAACATGTGGTTTCCCTTTAGTTTTAAAAAGAAAGAACCTTCGTGTCTGGCTGTTCACATTACTACACACGAGTGAGTTTTCAGCATCACAGTCTGTACTGTTGTGCATGCATGTTACTCTGACACTACCTAAACTGCTGCTTTTGGTGAGGACAAGGTCAAGTTTGTGCCAATGTTTCGATCTTGGGTGCCGCTATGAAACATTGTGCTTTGGCTTGACATTTGAAGAAGGTGTTTGGTATGCAGAGGTCATATTGGGAACAGATTTCAAAGGGAAACTGTCAGTTTACATTCCTTTCCTGTTCCAAAATGTCCCAGACAAGATGGCCTGCTGTGATGATCATTGCCAACTCTGGCATTAAAATTGCCAAGAATGAATAATTGTTCATGGGAAGGGAACTCGCTGATGAAAGCACTAAGTTCGTCATAAAAATGGATATTTGTCTTCCTGGGTAGAAGTTAAACTAGGAACATAGACACTGAAGCTGTTGACCATGGCCACAGGTGTTTGTTGCTGAATTTTCAGCAGCCTCTCATTTCCCATATTTGGTGGTATGACTGAGCTAAAGAGGTTGTTCCCAATTGCAAAACCAACACCATGTTCCCTGGTCTCATCTGGAAGCTTCACATGCCAGAAAAAAGTAAAGTCTTTCTCCCTGTGCCATCCAGTAGATGGCAGCCTTCTTTCCTGGAGAGCCACAATGTCCTTCTGCAATCTGCTCAACTTGTTAATGACTGCTGTCTTCTGGGCATCTGATGTTCTGTAAATATTGTGTAAGGCCTGGAGTCATTGTCTTTGCGTTCCATGTGCCTAGTCTGAAGACTGATTTATTTTGTTGCCTTTTTGCTTTTCCAGGTGTATGGTTAACAGTTCACCTGTTGGGGGGGGGGGGGTCCTAAGCCCCACACACCCAGTGGAGCAAGTGGACATTGGTGAGGCTGCGCCTATTTGGCTGGGCTGCCCAGCGTAAGGCAGGTTTTAACTGCCCATTGAGATCAAAGGATCTCTTCCACCATTGGAAGTAGCTCCTGGCACCTCACTCTACACCAATTGAGTGCATTAACTTATTACCAGTAACTGCTACTTCCTGTGTTGTCACTGCTCACAGAGTGAAGCTGGAGTGTCCTCTCTAGGATTCAGGCCTGGGGAAGTGAATTAGAGGAAACAGCTGTTGCCTAGCAGCAGGTTCTCCCTCTCCATGCCACTGATGTAATCCAAGGGGAAAGGTAAGGCCAATACAACTTGGCATTAGTGTCATCACAGGAGCTGCCGGATTGAGGTTGAGTATAACCTCAGACTGCCTTAGGGGCTCCTTCTCCAGATTTTTCCTTGGGTTTACTCCCAAAGCCTTCACCATGACTAGGCATTGCTGCAAGGCAGTGGGGGGTTTAAATCAGAGTTTACCTGCTCCTAGGTGGGTTGCCTTCCCAGACTAACGAGCCTTACCTGCCCAGAGCTACTGGTTTTAAGGTGCCAGTCACCCGCTTTCACCCTTTCTTCTGTCCGTATGTATGGTTTCACTGTACTTGCGAACTAAACCACACATGAAGGCCAGGAGCTGGACTTGGGTTGTCAGAGGCTATTGGAGATGCATGTCACGGGAGAATTTTATAGATAGTGGAAGCTTATCTCCACAGTCATCCTCAGCTATGACAAACTTTGAAACTGTAGCACCACCACCCTTATTGTCTAAGTCATGCTGCTGTGCCAGCTTTGTTGGACCCTATGCAATTATGTACTTTCCTGCAGCTGTAATTTTCAGCTACGGTGCTTGACGGCTCCTGTTCCAAGAGCAAGTTTAAAGTGCTTAACCACTCTGTGGTAAGTTGATATTCCCTGATTCCCAAGTTGCAAGAGCTTCAGTTTCTCAGATATTCTGCCCCCATGAAGCTCCCCTGGAGCTCTTGTATCATCTCTGGCCACACTATATGTTCAGGATAGCTATGTTTGCTTCAGCCACTGTATTCCCATTCCCCCCAGACATTTCTTCCAGCACCTGGACCACTAATTGAGCTCAGGATTTTTTGGTATGTAGTCAGGATAGAAACTTCACTGCAAATTGGGCAGGAAAGAGTTTGCTGAATGTTAAGTAGTAGATATGCAGTCTGTTTAGGACCAGTCTAGAAAAGAATAAAGTATCACAGTATAAAAAAGGTTAATTTTTTTTTTGGGGGGGGGGGGTTCCCCTTGTGGCAACCAGCCCATGCAAAAGCAGTATTTTTGTACAGTAGAGATTGGCAAGCCACAGCTGTCTTGAGCTTGGCTCCGGCCTGTGTGTAAGCTCTGCTCAGGCTCATGATCTAGCAGGTTAAAGAGCTGAGCCTCCGAGTGTTAATTCGGATCAGACCTGCAAGCTGAGAGTGCTTTCTATTTCTGCACATCTAAGCTTAGTGATTGTCTGGAATTCCAGAGATGGTTGTACCACAATGCTGAAAAGTAAGAAAATTTAAACATTTTTCAAGAAAAAAAGACTATTGCAAGATATTGTAGTTGGGCAATTCTTTTCTAAAAAGATTTGCAGATAATGTTTAGGGTGTGACGGGGTGCGTCATTTCTTTTACTCCAGAGTGATTGCATGCTTCCACGGAGGGACAGAAGCCTGCTTCAGCAAGGGAAAGAGACCATGAGAGCTTGGAAATCATTACTAATGTTAAGTACAGCATGGACAGAGTTCTTAAGTATTTCTTTGTTTTTATTGCGGTAAGCCCCAGTCTCTCAATTGTCCCTGATTTAGCTCAGTGCTGTGAATCTCCAAGAGGTGCTTATTGTATGCTTGGGGGTCAGTATATTTGTTCAAGAACAACAGGTTGAAATTACTATGTTGTAGTAGCTGTTACTTTTTTTCTTTCACTTTCCTTGCCACCAAGCAACAGAGATGTGCACAGAACTGGGTTACCTTTTTGGGGAAGGGGTGTGGAGGCGTCTTGTACATAACAGCACAGTGTTGTCATATGATCACTGCTGGCAAATAAGTGTTATGAGTTGTTGGGGCCAGTGTTTGTGTTTACCAACCACAAGCTGAAATACAAAGTGAAAACTACTAGTGTATTTCTTATTTGTCAGCCTTTTCTCAGTGAGAAATCGGTGTACAGAGCCATTTTTGGGAGGCATGCAGCAAAATGTAGTTGATATTTTTATGATTTGTTGGAGGGCAGCATCTATTAAAGTGCAGAGTTTGCCACTATGTATTTTTTGTTATAACTTCACAGTCAGAGGTGGTGTACCTCCTCAGAAGGGGAACAGTTCACTGGGACAGTGTGTATTTTGTTCCCAAGTAGGTTATTAAGAATACTGACTAAGTGAACTGAAATATGGTTTCTTACATAAAACTAGCAAAAGCCAGCATTTCGCAAGGCTTTTTTTCTATTTAGCCAGTGCATATTGTTAACTATGGGGCTGTTTGACCATTTATTGCAAAATGAACTACTGTGCACTAAATCATTAGACAAGAAGGGGAAAAAGAAATTATTTTTTCCCCTTCAAACCAAGGTAATATTTCTTTTACTGCATACAGAGTGATGTACTTGTACTTGTATTTTTATCCATTTTTCAATGTTGGCAAACCTGTAGCTTGGGTACGGTGAAGGGGGTGGCTGGGTGCAAACTGTTAGGAAGAGTAATTGATATACTAAAAATAGCTTCTGCTGCTTACTTTGAACTAGCCTGCACTGTTTTTTTTTTACTGATCACTGCATTTATTTTAAAATCTGCACTTTAAAGTTACATTTAGTCAAATTTAGTCGAAAGTTTGCTTGTTTGTTTAATTGAACTGTGGAGGCTGCCCACTAAAGTGTGCTAGCCTGTGTAACTAATTTATCACTGTCTCTGCATTTTCTGTGTATTTTTGCAAAAAATCTAAAAAATAATCCTTGTTTTCCCGCCTTTCTCGACTAGTTTAGACCAGTATACAGGCATTGCTGTATTCTGGGCTGTGGTGTAGTTCCTGTGTTGTCCATTACCTTACTTGGATAGAAGGAAGTTTCTTTGCTCACCAGTGGGAGTGGGGAGCCTTGAGCAGCCTACCTGTCCTTGGGGGAAGTGACCTCAGCACAAGAAGCTGTTAGTAATTGGTTGTTTGGGACCATTCCTAGCGCTTTTCTAGTTCACTGCTTAAAATCCGCGTTTGCACGGCTTTGTGCGGTCGTGCGCATAGCGCAGCGTTGGTTAAACAAGGTTAAACTTTTTCTGGCTCTGCCAAGTCTGCTCTTCAATTTTTCCCTTAGAACTGTTCTACTTGCAATCTAAACAGCCTATACTCCATCTGAAAAGCTCAGCACTTGCTCCTAAAGTATTTTGTATACAGGTAAAGCACTCTTAAACAAACAAAAGTACTTCATTCACCTAAATTCTGTTGAGTACCCATTTCCCTATAGGTCCTTTCTGACTCAGTTACACAGCAATATTTTTCACTATTTCTAGCATGTCGAAGGGTCAGTTGTTGGCGTCCTCTCCTGTTCAGCTGGTGAATCTGGGAATCTTGAGGCAATGTTACAATTGCCTCATGTACACAGACAACCCTCTCCTCCTCCCAACAAATACAAATATATGCGAGAGATGCAACTATATAGCCAAACTGGAGGCTGAGCTCTCTCAATTCAGTACTGGCAAGACCAGTCAGGAGGAGAAGGTAACCACGCACACCACAAACCCAGTCTCACATAGAGCTATCACAACTGCAAACCAAACACATAAACACACAAAAACATACGCGGAGGCGCTGATTAAAAATCTACCAAAACAGAGGCCTCCAAAGCAGACACCCAAGCAACCGCCACCTCAAGACATAGCACATGCAACACATAGTTCACAAAGTCAGTGTGCTAAACAGTCACAGCCCTTAAGGCCAAACAACATGCCAGACACACTTGTAATAGGTGACTCCATAGTCGGGCACACTGACGTCCCGCTCACCAGACTGAACAAGGAGAGGGTCGCAGTAAGCTGCCTGTCGGGAGCTAGAATCCGCCACATAACACAAGCACTCAGGTCACTCCACAGCAAGTACAAATATGACTCAGTCATTGTACATGCCGGTGTGAACGACCTGAGACGTACCTCCCTGGACTACATGAAAAGAGACATAGAGGAGCTCTCTGATTATGTAGCCCAGGCCGGTATGACCCTGACCCTGAGCAGCATCTTACCCTCACCAAGAATGATGCCACAGTACAAAGACAAAATGATCAGTTTTAACAATTGGCTTAATTACTGGTGTCATTCTAAGGGGATCCAGTGTCTGTCTGCTTGGGATGACATGCTTGACGAGCCACGCTGCTTCGCAAGGGATGGCTTGCACCTGTCACCCCTGGGCTTCCAGATATTGGCCAAGGCTCTTGCCACCCCCATAGTGCCTTTTTTAGGCAAGGCTCAAATGACAAACCTACCTCCCTAGAGAACACAAGTGGAAAAAAACTAAGGGTAATGCTGCTCAATGTCAGAAGTCTAAACCTCAAGATGCACGCCCTCGAAGCCCTCCTCAGTATGGAGAACATCGATGTCTGTGCAGTGACTGAAACCTGGTTCAAGGCTCCTGAGAGCACCCCAGCACAATCAGGCTTTACCTCATATCATGCTTTCCGGCCCCAAAACTTGGACCGAACCATAAAAGGGGGGGGAGTATCCATTTTCATCAAAGATACCCACACCTCCAGGTTAGTGGCAACGCACGGAGCATCAGAGACTATCCAGGTGCAACTAACCATAGGCAAAACTGCCTTACAGTTTGTAGCATGCTACAGACCACCCTCTCCAGTGTCTTCCGAAAGGCTGTGTGGGGTTCCTGAGTTTGAGAGTATGAATGTCTCTCCAAATACCATCATTTTGGGAGACTTCAACTACCCAAACATAGACTGGGAACATTACTCAAGCCCCAACACCCTAGCCCAAAGGTTCCTAGAATTCATAAACTCAAATGCAGTGGAACAACTAGTCACCATTCCCACAAGAGGAGACCATATACTAGACCTCATCATCACAAACACGGGGACAAAATGCTCCACACAGGAAGTACATCCCTCTTTGGTAAGATCAGACCATAAATTAATCTCACTGGAAATCCACATCCCGCCCCCACCCCCTGCACAAAAAACCACAGTGAAGAACTTCTCAAAAGCAAACTTCACACTTCTTAAGGCTGAAGTGGTATCTTTCAAGGCCCCTGGGCCAGTGGAAACCACAACCCACACTGCTGAATCTTTTGCAAATGCCTTCTATGGGCACCTTCAAGAATGCATGGATCATGCAATCCCAAATAAAACCAAGACCCATTCCCCCAAAGGCAGGCGCCCGGTCTGGTGGACCCCAGCCATAAACAAACTTTACAACAGGAGGAGGAAGCTACTACATGACAGAGCAAAATCCCTAAAAGGGAAGGCATCTCTGATCAGTACTAGCAAAAAACTACGATCACTCATAAATCTTCCAAGGCCAACTTTGAGAGAAAAATCGCAAAAGACACAAGACCATCACAAGGCCTTCTTTAGCTATGTTAGAAACCTGGGTGGAAACTCCCAGATATGCTCAGAGTTAGTCCAAAATGACACAAAATACACTGAACCCACTGACATTGCCAACATTCTGGCAGACAGGTTCAGTGCAAATTTCTCCTCCCCCCCCCCCCCAAAAGGAGAAATAACCATCCCAGCAGAGTATAGCCTCCCTAACATCTCAGATGCCCAGGTGAGAGCCGCCCTCTCTAAAGCTAAAAACACAGCATCAATGGGACCGGATGGTGTCCCGGGCTGTGTGCTACATGAACTCCAAGAGGAACTAAACCCACACATAAGGCTGCTGTTTAATCTTAGCCTTACTACAGGATACGTACCCAAAGATTGGCGTACGGCAACAGTGGTCCCACTTCACAAAGGCGGTGCTTCTACGGACCCTGGAAATTACTGCCCCATAAGCTTGACAAGCCTGGTCTGCAAAGCTATGGAGAGGATCATTATGGAACTCATAAACAAAGACATTGGGGACCTACAGACATTGGATCCTACCCAATTTGGCTTTGTCAAGGGCAGATCCTGCCTTTTGAACTTGGTCGACTTTTTTGAAACAGTTCACACAGCCTACCTTGACCTTGCAAAAGCCTTTGACACAATACCCCACACGGGCATCATAGACAAACTCACCAGCTTAAATATAAACTCATATGTCACAAGATGGGTTGCAAACTGGCTCAAGGACAGAACCCACAGGGTCAGACTTGCTGGAGCTATGTCAGACTCTAAGCCAGTCACAAGCGGTGTCCCACAGGGCTCAGTCCTGGGACCCCTCTTGTTCGGCATTTATTTTTCCGAGGTACAGGCAAACATAGGAGGATTGTGGCTGACAAAGTTCGCAGATGACTGCAAACTGGGCAGCATAATTGATACTCCAGCGGACACAAACATCCTTCAGAGAGGCCTCATAGAAACGGATAATTGGTGCCAGAGCCATGGCCTTAAGATGAACTCCAAAAAATGTATCGTCATACTCTTTGGGAAAAACAAGGTACCGACAAATTACCACATAGGCGGTAATCCATTAAGTACGGAAGAGGTAATCAGGGACCTAGGGACCCAGGTTGACGGTAACCTCTCATTTGACACTCACATTGCCAAAGTGGTTAGGAAGACCTTCTATATTGCCCACCTTATCATGAAGGGTTTCACATCTAGATCAAGAGAGGTCATTGTGCCCCTGTACTCTTCTCTTATCAGGCCAATGATTGAGTACAATGCCCCATTTGGGATGTATCTCACCCGACACCTGCAGCAGTTGGAAAGACCCCAAAAGTTCCTCACCAAGAGGATAAAGGGTCTTAAACATATGTCATATGCTGCCCGACTGAAACAACTCCAGCTCTATTCAGTCGCATACCGCCTACTCAGAGGTGATCTGTGCCTGACGTACAAGGCCATGTCCAATCCTGAATTAATGGACATGCTCCACCTTAGAAAATCCAAATCCATCAGAGCCACAAGAACAAGTGACTTAAACCTCAACACAGAAATAAATAGAACGTGCTGGAGGGACCGATTCATAACCCAGAGGCTCCCTACACTCTGGAACAGAATCCCAGTCCATGTTAGGCAGAGCCCCTCACTGACTCTATTCAAGAGAAATCTCGACGAGTGGATGGGAGATCGTAGGTTTACCCCGGGGGTCATCTCTGTGTCACTACTAGACAGAGGCATAGTAAACTAAACCCTAAAAGGGCGTAGTATTCTCATCCTAAGGGGTGGTGTAAGCCACATACACTCTGGCTAGGCTTATAAATGCCCTAGGGCAGATAGCCTAGTACGAACCTATGAACCTATTCATTTGAGTCGGTGCTGACGATGCCATTATAAGTTTGGCTGTAACTGTAGAGTTTTATTTGCTTGCATCTCCTCTGGACTTCCAGACATATTTTTAACCGAGCTACTGCTCTGATTGTCTGCTGTGGCTCTGCTTTTAGCTGCCTCTAAGAGCCAAGCCAGACCCCCGTGGCTCGGCTCTTCTTCAAATATCCCGGACTTGCCCAACTTACAGTACAGTATGTTAAGTAATGGTCTATGTATTTACTTTGCAGTCATGTATTTACGAAGGAGCACTGTACAGTATTTTAAATTTTTAGTAGACTCTCTCTAAACTGTTGTCAGCATTGTCAGATACTATTTTGAAGTAAAACTCTGTTTTATTGTTCCATCTGACCAGATTTATTTTTTGTTTACTTTGTTACATTTTTGTTTTTGTAGGCACTGCATCAGCTGTACTATGACCCTAACATTGAGAACAAGAACTTGGCACAGAAGTGGTTAATGCAGGCACAGATTTCACCCCAGGCTTGGCAGTTCAGCTGGGTTCTGCTCAGTGCTGACAAGGTGCCAGAGATCCAGTACTTTGGCGCTAGTGCTCTTCACATCAAAATTTCCCGGTACTGGAGTGATATACCTACAGATCAGTATGATTCTCTAAAATCCCAGCTGTTCTCCCAGATAACATCCTTTGCCACTGGCTCTAAGATTGTTCTTACTAGACTGTGTGTAGCTTTGGCGTCACTGGCACTGAACATGATGCCAGACAGTTGGCCTTGTGCAGTTAGTGACATGGTCTGCATGTTTCAAGAGAATGGCTCAAACTTGGATGGTAGAGCTCGATGCCTAGCTCTCCTGGAACTGTTGACAGTACTTCCAGAGGAGATTCAGACCATTCGCCTTCCTCAGTACAGGAAAGGACAAGTACGTAATGCCTTGACTCAGGAGTCTGGACCTGTTTTCCCATTATTGTTGCAACTCCTTCAACAACGAGAATCCCCTTCTTCCATCAAACAAAAGGTTCTGAAGTGTTTTTCTAGCTGGGTTCAACTGGATATTCCTTTGACACAGTGTGAGAATTTAATTCAGGTGGCATTAGTATCCTTGCAGGATGCAGAGCTGTTTGACACAGCTGTGGAAGCAGTAGTAAATGCAATCTCTCAGCCAGATGCACAAAGGTAAGAAATAACTGCACATGATTTTTGGTGAATGGTTGCATGCAAGACTTTTTTAAACATTAAGCTGCATTTTTGATTAACAATAAAAACGTTAGAAGATCTAACATTACTTAGTTGAATCCTGTCTGGCATACATTGAAAAAGGAATTTGTGTATGCAGAGGTACACTGCACTTCGATCAAGAGGAAAACAGAGCTGTCACTGCAGTGACAAATGCAACTTTGACGTTATAAGAATATAATAGTAATACTTGCATTAAATCAGAAAAAAAGTTGTTATATTGAAGAGTTTGTTCTTTAAATTTGCTTTTAAGTTGTAGGTTCCCTTGTTTGTGCTTTGGGCCACATACTTTTGTCAGTGGGTCACTGATTCTTCCCTCAAGATGTGAAAGCATGGCTGTGGAACTCTGGATGTTATTATACTGCAGTGATGGTTTTGGCTCCAGAGACCACTTCAGACTACTTCTCTTCCTTTATTCCTCCTATTAACCCTTAGCAGTATTTCAGATCAGGAACATGCTAGGCAAGTGATCATGAGGACAAGAAAATGCCTAGCCATTTACACCTTTAAGTAGACAGACTTAAACGTTCTTACCAACCTTTTCAAGTACTTAATAGTGTTCACCTCCCAAATCGAGCAGGACTGTACATGATAACCCTGGTGTGAATGTCTATCCCTCCAGTCATCAAGACTAACTTTAAAGAGCCAAAGTAGGACTTTGTTTGACCTGTATTGGGAACCTATTTCATTGGCTAAGAATAAGATAAGTTAGGAACCTCTCTCTCTCTAGCGAATCTTGTTTATTTGTTGGTGCAACTTTAAGCCCTTAGTGCGCGTGTTTTGTAGAACCACTGGTTTTGAGAAGAAATAGGAGGTCCGATATGACTGGGTCTTTCCTGGCTCAAAAAGTGAGACACGGGCTCCCTTGCAGCAAACTGCAGACTTTATGTATAAGGAAACTTGTGCTAATCTGTCATGGTAGTTGAAGGATTTGAGACATTTATTGCTCCTGGTTAGAAATCTTTGGTGCCTTTCCATTATGCTTGGACTTGTAAATACCAAACAGGGCATTGTATTCAGTGATGTACCTGATAAGGGAAGAGTACAGTGGCAGAATCACTTCTTGGGATCTTGAAGATACTTTCTTGGAACTGGGACTGATGGAAGAATTTACTAACTGGTGGAAATATGATGATTGAATGCTAGAAAACGATCCACACAAGTACTAAGGACAGTTATGGTTTCATCTGGCTGAAGAGGAGTAACAACATATGAGGTGGCAACAGTCTTTCTGACATATGCTACTATTCTGCACTTTTTGTATTCATTTAGCTTGAGAACTTTATTGATGTGCCATGTATGTGTGTATTCCAGCCATTACTGGAGTTTTTATATCAGTGGATAAGTAAATACTGGTTGCTAGTTTGCACTCGTAGCAAAATTGGTCGACAACACTTCTGGGATATTGGCTTGGATATCTGCAAGATAAATGCCAAATATAGAGTACCCAGAACTGATCCATGTGCCCCCCATTACAAAATTACATTTTGAGAAGGAAGCAGCAACTTTAAATCTGTTGAATAGCCAATTTGCAAGCCAGTGGGCAGCATAGGGGTTTACGTAAAGTTTCTGTAATTTTTCAGTAGTACCAGCATGGATGATAGTGTCAAAAACCTTGGCCAGGTCAAGATGAGCAGTGTGCACAGAATGACCACCATTTACAGCCCCTGTAACCTTTTCAAAAAAGCTTACTAGTTTCATGAGACAGGACCTTCCCTTCACAAAACCAAACTGGTTGGGACCTAGATCAGCTGAGTTCCTTACGTCTGCGTAAGTGATTTCTGTTATGATAGGTTCCAAGATTCTGCTTATAAGGCTGGTAAGGTTTCTAGGAGTGTAAAGACCTCCCCCTTGTGTAGGGGCGTTCCAGTGGATGTTCTCCAGGCATCAGAAACAAATCCTGTAGATAGCTCAGGTTGCGTAATTTCAGTAGAGGTTCAGATAGTGCATACTTGGCACCTATGAGAATGCAGACTGGTATTTTGCCTGTTTTGATGGAAATATTAATGTTAAGTTGTCTATCTCGCCTTCGTTCTTGCTGTTTGGGTTCGGAGCCGATCCTCTACTCCGACTCGGCCTTCTTCTATAGCTCGAGAGCTGTTTACTGGCTCGAGGCTACCCCTTATCCCAGAAAGCCCAGCGTCAGCTACCCAGATCTCGTTTGCCACTTCCGCTGTGAGGTTGCTTCCTTACTGGCTCAGGCTTAGTATAATCTTTTTGATATTATATATTGTTTTTTTTTCTTGAAAGTTTGTCAAGTAATTTTCTTTTTAGTATATAGATAATATTCCTTTATCCCTTTTTCGTGTTCTTGTGTATTTTAGCTTTATTGGCCGTTGCTGCATAACCCTCAGGCCTTCTGTTCCCTTGAACTCATTTAAATTAGACTGCCCCCCCCCCCCCCCCCCCAGGATAGCCATTTAAATTAGAGGCTTTCCTTCTATTCTTTAACTGTAAAAAAAAAAAAAAAAAAAAAATACTCTTATTTGTTCTTGTTTTTATAGTGTAGTTTTTCATTATTTGTTGTGTGGTTGTAAGGTATCTGGCTTCAAAAAGTGTGACTCATGCTGTCAGAAAATGTCTCTGACAGATAAGCACACTAGTTGTGTTTATTGTTTGGGCGCTGTTCACCTGCAGGACTCCTGTTCTGTATGTCATGCTTTTAGTCCAAGAGTCCTGCAGGAGCGCAAAAACAAATTAATCCTTCGGGGATTATTGAAGCCGCAGGATTCTCCGGCTAAAAGTACTCAGCCAGCGAAATCCCCTAAGTCTGTCAAGCCGTCGGCTCCACCTTTGGAGCAGACTCCTTTACTTGATCAACCAGGTATGTCGGTACTGGCTGGCAACAACAAGACAACTCCTTCGTCGGCTCCATCTGCTATTTCAGAGCCGTCTCGGAGCCATAAGAGACTGAGCTTGCCATCCTTGGAGTCCATCCACTCGGCACCACAATCACCTTTATTACAGAGTGAATTTAGCCATCATTCTTCCCACTCCTCTTGATCCTCTAGATTATCGGATCGTGATATGGAGAGAGTAGTAAGTAGGTTGCTTAAGTCACAGGCACTGGCAACAATTCTGTCCAGCCCACCTCAACAGGTATCTGCTCCAACCGCCTCTATTTCTATTCCTCCTCCGACTACTTTTAGCTCTGAGCCAGAGACAATGGATCCACAGGCAGTATAACCGTCGTCGCTGATCATAATTTCTCCTTCGTTTCTGACGTCGGCTCAGATTACCTCGATTGTACCTTCCATCGAGGGATCTGGGCGCCGAGGCTCTCTCATCTACTCCGAGGGGTGGAGTGACATTGGACCCTTATCCGACCCCGTTCTCCCCCTTTGAGCTTTGGCGCAGGTGAGCTCTGCTCTAACATCGGTCTCAGAGCAGTCACCCTTGACACGGAGAAAGACTCCTGTTTCTTCGGAGCAGGAGCTTTCTCTGCCTAGAGGTCAGGACGCTTTCGAGGTCATGCGGAGTGTGCTGTCCCCCAAGACAGCTCTACTGCCAGCTCCATCGGCTCCTCCCCCTGTGGTGTTTGTGCCAACCTCTACTTTTCCCTCAGACCCCAAGCGTAGGGAACCTATGCCCCAGGACAGCCCATTGGGTGATCCCTCTTCTTCCAAAGCCTCCCGGGGAGGTTCCTCTGAGTGATGAGGGAAGAAGTGCAAGAGGAAGCACATAGACTCCCCTGAGTCTGTCACTTCAGATACAGACATGGATGAATTGGAAGGGTCCCCAAGGTCTCCCTCTGAAGAGGTTTCCTTTTTGGACATCCTTGAAATGCTTAGGCAGAGGAGGGACTGGACTTCCCTAGCCCCTACCGAGGATGAGTCTGTATACCTGGACGCATGCGGTTCCTGACCTTCCACCTCCTGGGTATCTCCTCTTTTCGATCCACTCATGTCTGTAGTGGCTCGAAAGGCTTGGTCAGCTCCAGATTCTGTGAAACCTACTCAGAGGAGACCAAAGAAATTCATTACAGCCCCCCAGGACAAACAATTCCTCTCCAAAGGTGTGCCCGTTGATGCCATGGTGGTAGCAGCAGCCACCAAGAAAGAGTTAGCAGAGACCTCTTCTTCTGTTCGTCCTCCGAACAAAGAGTCTCTGATGATGGACAGATATGGAAAGCGAATGTTTGCTTCAATGACCTTTTCAATTAAGTACCTGAATTATCTATGCCATTTTACATGTCTTCAAGGGGATCTCCTGAAAGAGCTTGGAGATGCCCTTCAAGATCCTACAGCTGAGGGAGCACCAGCCAAAGTAGCTTCTCAGCTTGTGAATCTTAATTCTATAGTTAACTCCTCCATGAGGCTGATTTCCTATGCAGCCGATGGAGCGAGCAGAGCTGCAGGGGCAGGTGTGGCTCTCAGGAGACATGCTTGGATGCGGCTGTGTCAGTTTGTGGAACCCTTTCAAGCGTCCTTCACCAATACCCCCTTTGATAGCTCTTTTCTCTTTGGGCCTCAGGTGAAAGACACATTGAGCAGGTGTGAACAGGAAGGCAAGACTCTCTCTGCTGTGGGAGTCCATTTTTCCACTCCTTCCAGAACTTATCCCAAAGGTCAGAAGAGTGGAAAGATGTGGTTCTGAAAATCCCAGGGACCCTTGCCTGACAGAAGGAGTGATCCCCCCCCCCCCCCCCAGAGGCAGAGGGGGAAACAACAATAACAGATGTCGCCCTTGTGGCAGAGGAGGACCGCAAAACCAGGGTGACAGAGAAACTTTGTGCCAAACCCTTCCAGCATCCCTGAAGGGTTGCCTGACTGCTCACCTCTGGAGGCGGTCGGGGGAAGACTTTCGCTGTACCCAAAAGCCTGGCAAAATATAACAAGAGACAGATGGGTGCTATCCATCATATCCGGAGGTTACAAAATTCCCTTCCATCAATCCCCCATAAAATCGAAAAAGCCCATCCCAGATGTCCCACCCAATCTAAGGGATCAAGCAGTCACAGAAGTTTCAAGACTACTAGAAAAAAGAGCCATTCAAGAAGTCCCCGCAGACCAACTAGGATCCGGAACTTGCTTAAGATTCTTTTTAGTACCAAAAAAGACAGGGGACTGGAGACCAGTACTGAATCTCAGCAGATTGAACAAATCTGTACAAAAAGAAAAGTTCCCTTTTCTGGGTCAGGACAATTGGATGTGCTCCATAGATCTTCAGGACACGTACTACAATATCAAGATGAACAGACGCTCCAGGAGATTTCTTCGCTTCTGGGTAGGAGCCAGTCATTACCAGGTCAGAGCTCTGCCCTTTGGTCTCACCACAGCCCCCAGGGTGTTCACCAAGTGTATGGCAGTAGTCACGGCTCACCTGAGGCGTCAAGGATTCCAGGTGTTTCCCTATCTAGACGATTGGCTCCTGACTGCTACCACCAGGCATCAACTCTTAGAGGCACGGGATTATACAGTCACATCATGCACTCAACTAGGCATTACAGTAAACTTTGAAAGTCTGCCTTGTTGCCCTGTCAATAGGAGCAGAATTAAACACAAAAGAAATGTTTGCAAGATTACCACAGGAAAGAGTTTCCACTATTTGTCAACAAGTGTTAATTCTAATGCAGAGCAAAAGGGTTCAAGTCAGACCTGTCCTCCAAGCTCTAGGCTCCATGGCAGCTGCAATTCTTCTTGTCCCATTAGCGTGTTTTCACATGAGAATCCTTCAGTGGCTTCTTTTCACTCCGTGGTCTTTCCAGGAACTACCCATGTCTCACATGATCCTGATCACAGAAACATGCAAAAGGCACCTTTCTTGGTGGATGGTCTCCCCACCAGTAATTCAGGGCAGACCCTTCATACAACCCCCTCCAGTAGCCACAGTGACCATGGACGCCTCCCTGATGGGGTGGGGGTGGCATTGTCTAGGCAGGACAGTTCAAGGCCCTTGGCAACCTCACGAGTACCATCTGCATATCAGTGTCCTAGAAGTGAGAGCGGTTCTCTTAGCGTTGCAAGCCCTTCAAGACTCTCTTCCTTCTGGGACCATTGCAATCCAAATGGACATGTCAGTGGTGTGGTACATCAACAAACAGGGCGAGACCAGGTCTTGTCCCTTATGTCGAGAAGCACTCAGACTGTGGCAATAGGCGATTTTCTCCCAACGTTTTCTGATAGCAATGCACATCCCTGGGAAATCCAACGTTATAGCGGACAGGCTCAGCAGAGCTATCCTCATGCCTCACGAGTGCTCTCTGAATCAGGAAGTTGCGGATCGTATCTTCCGCAAATGGGGACAGCCTGGCTGCGACCTATTTGCCACTCCTCTTAACAACAAATGTAGCAGCTACTTCTCCCTACTTCCTCTTCCAGGTCATATACCCAGAGATGCTCTAGTCCACGATTGGCCTCAGGGACTTCTTACGCTTTTCCCCCTTTTCCCCTAATTCCAAGACTCGTACAGAAAGCAAAATCGTTGGGTTGCAAAATGATCCTCATTGCCCCATATTGGCCTCGACAAATATGGTTCCCGTTCCTACACCTCCACCTTCTGGATCAACCGTGGATTCTGGACCCAGTTCCAGATCTGCTGATTCACCAGTCAGGTGGGTTGCACCAATCCCTTCAAACTCTCCAGCTCACAGCTTGTTTACTCCACTTCCAACCTTAGCCAGGCTTTCCAATATCTCCCCCACAGTCAGTGTTGTTTCCTCACACAAGTCTACTACGAGGAAAACGTATGCTAGTAAATGGAAACGGTTTTCTTACTGGGCAGAATCTAGAAATTTGGATCCTTTCTCAGCCCCAATCCATGAAATTCTTGAATTTCTAACACCGCTTTTTCAGTCTGGTGCGGCTTCCGCTACCATTAAAGTACAACTAGCTGCCATTTCTAATTTTCATATTGGTACATTTAATTCTAGCATAATGTCTCATAAGCTCTGCAAAGCCTTTATGAAAGGAACATCTCTTCTTAGACCCCCAGTTAGAGATCCTCCCCCTCCTTGGGATCTCAGTTTAGTTTTAGCCTCCTTAATTTTGCCTCCCTTTGAACTGGCAGCATCGTGCCCTTTAAAATTTCTTTCTTGGAAGACACTTTTTCTGGCTGCTATCACTTCAGCTAGATGTGTCTCAGAACTTCAAGCACTATGTGTTCGTCCTCCTTACCTGGTGTTTTACAAGGACAGAGTCTCTCTGAGGACCAATCCATCCTTTATTCCTAAAGTCTGCTCAGAGAACAATTTAAATCAATCCATAGATCTCCCAGTTTTCTTTCCTAATCACAGCAACAAGGCAGAATACAAGCTCCACCAATTGGATTCACACAGACAATTGCGTTTTTACCTCCATAGAACTAAGGAACTAAGAAAGTCAGACCAGTTATTTCTTTCTTATGCTTTCAACAAACAAGGTCTTCCAGTTTCTAAAGTGACCCTATCCAGATGGTTATCTGATGCTATTGCCTTTATTTATCAATTACGAAGTAAAGAGCTACCAGCTAAACCAAAAGGTCATTCCACCAGAGCATTAGCCACCTCTGTAGAGTTTCATTCTAGGTTGCCCATAGACTCAATCTGTGCAGCTGCCACTTGGGCAAACACCCACACTTTTATCTCTCATTACAAGGTAGATATGGTCTCCTGGAGCAGAGCTTCCTTTGGTTCTACTGTTCTGAAGAGTTTGTTCCAATGACCACCCAGGATTTTAGGTGCTAGGGACGCTGTTCCAAACATCAAGAATGAAGGCGAGATAGACAACTTAACCTAAAGAAGTTATGTACCTACCATAACGTTCCATGTTAGTTGTCTTCATCTCTCCTTCCTTCTTGCGTCCCTCCATCCTTCCCCCTTCCTAGAGGATTGTGAGGAGTTCCCTTTTGTTTTCACTGGCTGAGCATCCTTTATTACTTCACATGCCAGGTAAATCTATAACTCTTTCCTTGTTTAGGTGTATTGGACAACCAGTTTTAGTAACTGGTTACTCTACTAATGTCTAGTGTGCGCGATCACAAACGAGATCTGGGTAGCTGACGCTGGGCATTCTGGGATAAGGGTTAGCCTCAAGCCAGTAAACCGCTCTCAAGCTATAGCAGATGGCCGAGTCTGAGCCGAGGATCGGCTCCGAACCCAAACAGCAAGAAGGAAGGCGAGATGAAGACAACTAACATGGAACGTTATGGTAGATACATAACTTCTTTTTTTCAGCCTTTGTCAGAGATTCTAAGATCCATTTCATAGTAATTACAGAAGAAACTAAGTTCTCAGGGATAGTGGGTGCAACAATGTGGATTGGAGGAGTAAAGTAACACTAAATCTGTCTGACCCCAAAGACAGCTAATATAAGTAGAATGGTTTGTATTATGGGTAAGCTTAGCGCAGTGTTGGACATTATTCCCATATTTTCTGACTTAACTGAAGAAAGATTTGTAGTTTTATTTAGAATATGTAGCAATCGTAACTTAATACTCTGCTTTACGATTTCTGCTAATGATTTCACGTTCCTTGCTGGCATGTTTGTGTAGTCTTGTGGTTGGGAAATGATTTCTTAAAACTTTCATTATTTTCCTTTTGCGGTTTTATTAACACAAAAGTTCCACCAGACAGGTTTTTATTACTGAATCCACAGTTATATTTAGGTTGGATGGGTATTAACTTTTCTATGCAGCTGTTGAAGTGCTGGAAGAAGTCAGAGTTGAATTCCGCAACCCTCTCATTTGAGTCCATTTGCAATGGACTGTTGAGAATTTTACACAAGTCTTATTTGGTGGTGAGGGTTGTACCATTAGACCTGACAGGGAAGTTGACTGATTTGTGGTTAGACTTAATCAGGGATGAGGAGATGCAGAGTGGAGTTTAGGTAGGGTCCATGTTGGAAAGGATATTTAGAGACCGTAGTGAGGAGTTTTTCAATTTGCTCCCGTGCATTGCTATTAAATTGGTATTAATGAAGTCTAGGAGGTGATGTTCATCATATTTCACTGTTGCAGTCATTACTCTTGGGTTATCCTGCTGGCAGGCTACCCGCAGTCGGCCTGAATTCCAAAGTCTTGGTCCGGTGTCGGTTTCTGTTGCTTCTTCCCTGACGGCAGTGCGCCAGGGGTATAAGAGAGGCAGCCAACGCCATTTTCTTCAGTCTTTCTTGCCGCACGGTGCCCGAAGCAGAAGCAGTTCGCAAGTGCCGGTTAGCTGACTCCTGAGATTTTCGTGTTCGAATTTCAGATCCGAAGTCTTCATTTAAAGCTAAGTACCCCGTTGGGGGAAACTGTTTTCTTGCTCCAGACCGATGTCAGAAAAAGTTAATAATTGTATTTCTTGTGGGAAGCAAATACCTCATAAGAACTTCCATTCTTGTTGTATTCCTTGCCTAAGCCCTGATCACGACATAGCTAATTGCAGATTTTGTGCTAGATTTAACCAATGCACTATTAAGCGTTGGTACGATTTTGCATTTCATTACTTTGGCCGAAGATTTAATTATACAATGTCGTTGGATAGCCATCCAACTACTGCAATTCACAAGAAACACAAGGGAAAAGGACAGGCATCCGAAGTCCAAAACTGACGAGGCTTCTTCTAAGCCAGTCGCTGGTTCGCCAGTTCTCAGTGAGGCACTTTCTCAGCCCCTGACGCCTGCTACCTCAGAGAAGCAGGCCGCTTCCGACTCCCACGTGGTGCAGACTATGCCTCTGGAAACTCAAGGTGTTGGACACTTGGAAAATACTCCCTCAGATGGGTCTGGAGCTGCTGAGCAGGCATTGGCTTCTGAGGGTGTTTTCAGGCCTACACAGTTGTATATAAAACCGACTACAGCTCCAAAGGCAAAGACTAAAGCAACACTAAAGACAAAGAAACCAGTGCAGCAATCCCATGGACATGCCTCCATGCCTAAAAAACAGATGCTCAAAATGGCCGAAGACCTAATTACTTTGATCAGGGGTTCCCATCCCCCTCCTGAGAAGAGGCCTAGGCAAGAGACAGAATATGAATCTTCAGATCAGGTTTCCATTTCCTCTGGCTCCTCTTCTGATCAAGAATACTGTCTCCCTCCCTATGAGGATTCCGATGCTGAAGAATCTATCCCTTCAGCCTCCCCTCCTGAGGATTTTTCATTTGCGGAAACCCTCCATACCATGAGGGAGCACTTCCACTGGGAGAGCCAAGACTACTCAGAATCTAAGAAAAGGCTTAGAGATTTTCTTTTACTACCTCAGCACAGGCCTCTTGCTATCCCTCCTGTTTTAGACATTGTAGATGATGTATTTTCAGAGTCCGGCCTGTCCCCTTACTCTTTACCCCCTGCACCTGTTAAGCCAGACAGATACTACAGGATTCCAGAATCACATAAATTTCTTTATAAAAAACCTGCTGCTGACCCAGAAACTATTTCTTAGGGCCCCAAAGGGGTCAAGGCTTCCACTGCAAAAAACCCTATCCCCTCTGATAGGGATTCAAGGGCACTGGACAGATGGGGGATAAAGGTTTACACTTCTGCTACCTTGGCTGTGAGGGCTTTAAATTGTCAATTTCATATGCTTAAATATCAGCAATACTTACTGTCACTGCTTAAACAGAAAATGTTAACAAATTCTGAATGTGCAGAAAACAAAGAATTGCAGGATTTATTGCTTGCAACTGAACAAGTGGGAAAGCATGCTTTGCAATGTGATTTTAATTCTCTGGAGGCCTTTTGCAGGGTCGCTGTTACGGGATCTGTCATAAGGCGACATGCTTGGTTAAAGGAACAGAATCTGCCTGATCATGTTAAATCCAAATTATTAGATGCTCCATTACAGCACAATACTTTGTTTGGTGTTAAAGCAGAAGAGGTGTTGAAGAAAATGGAGGACAAAGCGAAATGTGTGCAGACAGTTAAGGATTTCTTACAGGTGCAGCCACCCAGATTTAGCGGGAACTGGCCTACAAAGAATTGGTCCTTTCCAGTGTCAGACAGGCCACAAAGAGGCAGATGCAGACTCCCCAGAGGCAGATTCCAGCCCCAAAGCTCATACAGGCCTAAACAATGGGGCGCTTTTACCTCCAAAAGTGGAGAAGACAAATCACAGCCATACAGGAAACAGTCCCAATAACTTTCCTCTGCCAGAACCAAGCACTTAACTTTTGGCAGCCCCTTAGGGGGAAAACTAGCACTTTTTTCACAAAATTGGCACATGATCACCCAGGACAAATGAGTCTTGAACATAGTGTCTCAGTGCTACAGGTTCCACTTTCACACCCTGCCAAGGGCAAAAGGTATGCCAGACCTGCCACACAATCAATGGGCAGAGGCACAAAAGCAAGTTTCATCCCTCATGGACATGAGGGCCATTCAGCGGGTACCACAACAAGAGCAGGGACAAAGATTTTACTTGAGACTTTTCTTGGTGCCCAAAAAGGACAAAGCCTGGAGACCAATACTGGACCTGTCTATTCTAAACACATTTCTGGACATTCCAAAATTCAAAATGTTGACTCTGCAGCAGCTGCTGCCCATGCTGGGCAAGAAGGCTTGGCTCGTAACTTTGGACCTAAGAGGCATACCTGCATGTCCCAATCAGACAATCTTGCAGAAGATATCTCCGATTCATAGCTGGCTCAACGCACTACCAATTCTCTGCACTGCCCTTTGGCTTATCTACTGCGCCCAGGGTCTTCACAAAATGCCTGGCACCAGTAATTGCATTTTGCAGACAGAGGAATTCAAATATATTCTTACTTGGACGACTGCCTTATTCAAGCAGAGAACAAGGACATTCTACTAAAGCATCTGGCGTTTGTAAAAAGATTACTAATTTGCCTTGGGTACACAGTAAACAAAAATAAATCAAAACTAGTACCCTCTCGAGACGTGGGTGCAAGCTTAAATACAACTGCCCATATGGCTTATCTCACATCAGACAAGCAAAGGCAACTAACTTCTTACTTCAAAATGTGGGTAACAAAGACCCAGTTATCTGCAAGAAAAATTCTGCAGGCTTTGGGCTTCATGGCATCCTGCATTCTGCTAATTCCATATGCCAGACTGCATATGAGGAAACTACAATGGTATCTAAAAAGTGTTTGGACTCAGCATTGCCACAGCTTGGAAACATTAATTTCCCTCATTCCCTGCCTGCAACAGGAGTTTCGATGGTGGACCCAGGCCTGTCACCACAACAAGGGACAGCCATTCACTTTACCCACAGCCAGGCAGACCCTAACAACGGATGCATCAGATTATGCCTGGGGGGGCCCACATGGCAGGAAAATGTATTCAGGGCACATGGCCCACAAGCCAGATGCATCTTCATATCAATCAAAAAGAGATGCTAGCTGTTCAGAATGCCCTGACAGCTTTTAAGGATCTACTTCATCCAGGACAACTACTGATAAAGACGGAAGATACTACAGTCATGTGGTACATAAACAAGCAGGGAGGCACACATTGCTACCCCCTGTGCAGACAAGCCATGACTTTGTGGGACACAGCATTGACTTATCAAGTTCACCTGCAAGCACAATTCCTGCTAGGAAAAATAAATACTCTGGCAGACGAACTAAGCAGAAACCTCATGGATCCCCACGAGTGAAAACTGGATCCACAAGTCTTCAGCATGATAGCAAGGAAATGAGGATGCCCAGACATAGATCTATTTGCCTCCCTGCACAACTGCCAACTACAGAGATTCTGCACAAGGACTTATCACAAGCAAGCATGGAAAGTGGATGCCCTATCCTTCAGCTGGAAAAAAACCTAACAGTATATGTCTTTCCTCCACTGCCCCTCCTCCCCAAGGTACTCCTAAAGGTCAGACAAGAGAAGCCAAAAATGATACTGATTGCCCCAGACTGGCCACGCCAGCACTGGTACCCAATCCTAAAGAACTTGTCTCAAGGTTCAGCATGGACATTGCCTCAAATTTCTCGCTTACTGACCCAACAAAACAATCCGATCCTGCACAGCCAACTCAGGACCTTAAGTCTAGCAGCATGGCAGATAATGTAGCCATGCAGAACATTCCTCTCTCCAAAGCTGTGATGGATATTATTTTGGAGGTCAGGAGGCCCAGTACCAGAAAATCTTATTCAGAAAAATTGAAGAGATTCTGTGCTTGGAACCAGGAACAAGGAATTGACATGGTACCAAATATTCCTCAGATTTTACAATACTTAACTGAGATGCTGGACAAAGGCCTATCCTTTTCATCAATTAAGATTCATGCCTCTGCCATTTCATCCCATTATAATACGGAATCATCTATCTTTTCTCATCCTTTAATAAGGCAGTACCTCAGAGGGGCCAAAAACATAAGACCTCCAAGGAGAGCACCAATGCCTTTATGGGACCTCAATTATGTCTTGGAAAAACTCACACTGCCTCCCTTTGAGCCAGCCTCAACAGCTGATATAAAATTCTTATCCTGGAAAACAGCTCTGCTCTTAACAACTTTTACAAGACGAGTCTCGGAGTTACAGGCACTCATGGCTGTGGAACCTTTTATCATTTTCCATCCAGACAGGGTTTCTCTGAGGACGAACCCTACATTTATGCCTAAGGTGGTGTCCAGTGTGGCCCTTAACCAAACCAATCTCTTGCCTACCTTTTATCCAAACCCACAGAACAAGGGTGAGAGACTTCTGCATTCTTTGGACGTACACAGACAGCTACGCTTCTTCTTGGACAGAACTAAAGCTTTCAGAAAATCAGAGCAACTTTTAGTGGCATATGCTGCAGGATCACAAGGACAGGCTATCTCAAAACAGACTATTTCAAAATGGATAGGCCATTGCATTCGTTTCTGCTACTCACAGCATGGCAAATCGGTGCCAAAGGGCATTAGGCCACATTCAACCAGAGCAGCAGCCACTTCAACAGCCTTCCTCAGAGGAGTACCAACCAAAGACATCTTAGAGGCTGCAACTTGGAGTTCAGTGCACACTTTTACAAAGCACTACCACTTGCCTCTCTACTCTAAATCCAGAGCAGGCTTTGCCACTGCAGTTCTGCAGGGCCTCAAAGCCTCTCCTAATCCTTTTTAGCCCAGCCACCCATCCTCATCTTTGGGATTCAACCCAAGAGTAATGACTGCAACAGTGAAACACGATGAACATAGTACAGTTGTGTATCTACCATAAATGTAGATGTTAGAGTGTATTCACTGTTGCAGTCCAGGTTACCCTCCCACCATCCCCCTTTCTTTTGCTGGGTCTTATCTGTACTTCTCTATTCTATGCAACCTATGTGGTGTATTTGCTTGTAGATGAAGGAAATGTTTACTTTAGTGCATGCATGTTTATTGGCATACTTTATTTAGCCTACCCTTTTGGGGGCACCTGACATCTGGATCAAGAAAAACTGAAGAAAATTGCGTCGGCTGCATCTTTTATACCCCTGGCGCACTGACGTCAGGGAAGAAGCGACAGCAACCAACACCTGACCAAGACTTTGGAATTCAGGCTGACTGCGTGCAGCCTGCCAGGATGACCCAAGAGTAATGAATACACTGAAACATCTACATTTATGGTAGGTACACAACTGTACTATGTATATAAGTATTTATTTTTAGAGGTGTAAATTTACCAGTCAGTGCTTGTGCAGTTGAAATTCCCTAGTAAGAAGGTATTTGGATTTATATTTAATGTCTCAATGGTGCAGAGGTAATTTCCATGATCTTTGGGTGACTTGATCAGGATCTGTAACTGTCCATGAAGCAGTAGTTGGATTTAAGTGTGATTTGGGTCTTCACAAGTTCCAAGGTTGGGTTGTGGGTAATTTGATATGTAATGGTGGTTCTAACAAAAATAGATACTTTGCTGCAGTTTCCCAAATGTCTGAAAGCATGATATGCATTAAACCCTGATGTAGCAGGAATGTTGTCATTACACTAAAATCATCTCTGTAACTATACAGACATGATTGTGTTTGAGTTGTGGGAACGCCAGAAGTTCTGGCATCTTTTTATTTAGAATTCTAGTACTGAGTAGTGCAACCTCGATGTTGACAAGATTTGAGTTTGAGTTTTCTATGTTGTCCAAATTTTATTTTGAATGTTCTATGTAGGAATGGCCAGTGTAAGAACTCTGCATACAAAAGGCACTTGGAGGCAACAAAGGCATTACCCAGTATGCGGAAACCTGGTGTAAGCTATCCTTGGTGAAACAGAAATCCTTCTCTACCATGCTGTCCTAAGGTAATGCATTCAAAATGGACCCCCTTAGAATGACACCAACTACTTTGCCAGTTTATAAAGCCTATTACCATGTACTTGTATCTAGACATAATTCTTTGTGAAGGCAAGATACCACTACGGACCATTGTCTAATGGGGGCAGCAAATGTTTTAGCAACTATGGAATACCCCTAATGTGACAGGTGCAAGCCGTCTTTAGGAAAATGGGAAGTCTTACTTGCCATATCATCCAAGGGCATGTGTAAGAAAGGGTATTTTCTTTTGTCACCCAAGAGCATTTACTTTGTGATGTGCTCTTTCACATGAAAGGTACAAAGTGAAGGAGGAGACATTTTGACAATTATCTTAAGCAGGTCTGTGATTTTCCTTTTACATGTATTGTTGCATGCCAGGCTGTAATGTACCCACTGCTGGGTAGTTTGTGTGCTGTGATGCATAGGTTTTTGCAGCTCTTGTGTTGCTAGTATAAACTCCTCCTTCCACTGACCATCTGGGACTAGCTCTTGGTCCTCATTCCTGCAGCAGTGAGTCCTGCTACTATGTGTCTGTCTCTGGGTGTGTGTGTGTGTGTGTGTGTGTGTGTGTGTGTGTCTATCTGTCTCTCTCTCTTGGTGTGTGCTTTTCTTGTCTGTCAGTCTCTCTAATGCTATACTTCTCTGTCTGCCCTTCTCCTGCTGAGTTTGTTAGTTGAATTTCAGTCACTGCAGCAGTGGGATGGACTGGAGCAGCCCCCCCTCCCTTTGTGGTTTGTCCTATACAGTAGTTTCCCCATTCTCTTTGGTTTATGATCTACAGTAATCTAAGCACAAGAGTCGCATGCTAACATGCTTTTACTCATGCTGTAGATGTTACTTAGCTTCTGTAAGTCCCACAGTCCCCACTGTGGAGCCACCATACAGTGCAAAAACCCATGCCATAAAAACCTCAGCCTAGGCTGTGTGTCCATCCTTTGCTAAGCTTGTTTTCACCCTTTGACAGCACCTGCACAGCAGAGACAGATAACTGGTGCCAGTGCCATGGTTTAAAGCTAAATGCCAAAAAATGTATAGTCATACCCTTTGGCAAAAACAATGTGCCCACAAATTACCACATAGGCGGAAACCCATTAAGTACAGAGAAAGTTATTAGGGACCTGGGGACCCAAGTTGATAGCAATCTCTCCTTTGAAAACCACATTGCCAAAGTGGTTAGAAAGACCTTCTACATAGTCCACCTCATCACGAAGGGTTTCACATCTAGATCAAGAGAGGTAATCGTGCCCCTTTATTCATCCCTCATCAGGCCCATCATAGAATACAATGCCCCTTTTGGGATGTACCTTACCCGACACCTGCAGCAATTAGAAAGACCCCAAAAGTATCTCACCAAGAGGATCAAGGGTCTCAAACAGATGCCATATGCTGCTCGGTTAAAAAAAACTCCAGCTCTACTCAGTTGCATACCGCCTACTTTGAGGAGATCTATGCCTGACATACAAAGCTATGTCAAATCCAGAATTAATGGACATGCTCCGCCTCGGTAAATCTAAATCCCTTAGAGCCACACGCTCGAGGGACTTGAACCTCGGCACGGAAATAAATAGAACTTGCTGGAGGGACAGGTTCATAACCCAGAGGCTCCCTTCGCTCTGGAATAGAATTCCAGTTCATGTGAGGCAGAGCACCTCACTTGAATCTCTTCAAGAAGAATCTCGATAGGTGGATGGGGGATCGTAGGTTTGTCCCAGGGATTACTCCCATGTCACTATTAGACAGAGGCACAGTATACTCAAATCAAGGGGTGGCGTAAGCCATACAGAATCGGGCTAGGCTTATAATTGCCCCAGGGCAGATAGCCTAGTATGAACCTATATAAAACAGTATTCATACTAGACCTATAACTATTCTGATGATAAGCAGAGAGTAAATGGTATTTTCATTCATATAGCGCTCAGTGAAACACAAATGCAGAGGCCAAATATTTGGTAAGTAGTAGAAGACAAATAAGAAGTGAAAACCAATAATACAGGTAGTCTGTGCATGCAACGGAGTGAAATGTACAAGCTGCTGGACATAATACAAATGCAAAAAGTGAAGAGTCTGCAAAACATGTTATTAATAAATAATCGTAGCATAGTGCTAACATGTCTGACAGTTACTCAGGCTTTTGTGCCTTGTGTTTTTATCTCCATCCAAGGAGATCAGTGAAGCCCAAAAGCTAGTATATAACCTCAAGGATTTATCCACAAGAAAACTTGTTCAGAAATCCACCTCGTTGTTCGTTCAATCAGCCGTAAAGTTGAATAATTTAAGAAATAGTGAATTTGCCTCACCAAGTGAGTTAACTAAATATCTGTTATTTCTGCATCTGAAAACTAGCATGGTGGAGGATAAATATTTGAAATTTTGTATTTAATGTGATGTTGTCAATCTCGTCTTTATCACTTGTGGGGTCGGATCTTATCTGTCGGATCCATCCTGGCCATTATATAAGCTTGAGGTCCTTGGGTAAGCTCGTGGGCATCTTTTTCCTTACCCATAATGCACCTTCTCTACTACTCCAGATCTCGTTTGTCGCATAGCGAAGAGGTTTCCTGCTAGCTAGCTCTGGGCTAAGTACTGACTAATTTCATTATTTTTTTCTCAACTTTGTAACTGATTATTTAGTTTATCCCTTTATTAATCTTTCTTTTTTTCAGTATAATAGTGTGTGCACTCCCTACCCTGTTATCACCTGTTTAAATTACAGGATGTATAACTGTCATGTTTCAATTAGAGGACGCTTTCCCCCCTCTTTCTCCCTTCTTTCTATATTGTCCATTTAAGTTAATTTAAGTTAGAGGGCGATTACTAGTATTAACAGAAATTTTTTTTTTTTTTTTTAATCTCTGCCTATTTCTATCTCACCCTTAGCATGGTTGTGTGTGTTCCTTAATTTCTTCTGACTATTTTCCATACCATGAATATCCAAAAACAGGCAAACAGAGAACAATCACGTTGAGTAAAATACCATAAAACCTTTTCACAGATGAGCGCTTTCAGGCCATATGCCCTTCATCAGATAACACACAGTATAAAACCTCACATATTTAAAATGAGTATCAACCTATCACATTTCTATAAATTGCCCTCCTTTTCTTCAGGATGGGTTTTAAAGGTATATAACCATCAATACCAGGTGACCTATCTGCTCCTAATCTCACTATCCATCTGGTTTCAGCACATTCTGTTTCATTAACCAAATTTCCCCCCCTGGTGTTTGGAATCACAACCTGCATCACCATAAATAAAAATGAATGCGAAGGATTGTCCTTTATATGTAATGCCAAGGCATTACGCTCATTACCAAGTCTAATATCTGACAAATGTTTATAAATCCTGGTCTTAAACATATTGTTGGTTTTCCCCACATAATATGTGTCACATCCTTGACATACAGCTATATATACCAAGTTCTTGGTTTTACAATCAGCATATCCTTTGAAAACCTACTGTTTATTAGTCCTGGGGTGTACAAACACGAGATTGCAAAATAAAATGACAAGCTTTGCATTGATAACATGGGAAGGTACCTTTACTGTTAATCTTAATGCTTCTCTTATTACTGGGTTCCTTACATAACATATCCTTTAGGTTCTTATTCCTTCTAAAAATAAATTTTGGAGCATTCCCTATTCGTGTCTTAAGTTCTGGGTCAGTATACAATATTTGCCAGTGTCGTTTAATGATGTCACAAATGTTACCCACGTCACTGCTGTAAGTGAGGACCATCTTAATGCCCTCCCTATCATTACCTTTGGGTGCTCTATTCTTCCTTACCATTTTATGCATCCTTCTGTTCATCCAGGGTTTAGCTGTATTGTTCCTCTTAATTTTACTATGATCTATTAGGGAACTTACCCTGTCAAATTTTTTGTTTTTTCTTAGCTTTATTTTCCATACCATGTCACAAAAACAGGAATGGAAACCACTTGGTTTTAAGTGTGAGAAATGCGGGAAGAAAATGCCCCTTAGCGATACTCGCGCTGTGTGTGTCTATTGCTTGGGGTCTCTTCATCTCCATGAAACGTGCTCCATGTGCCATGGGTTCAATCAAAGAGCACTTGTGGAGCGCAAGAACAAATTGATTTTAAAGAGCTGATTAAAACCCTTGTTTTCAAGGTGATGTATATGGAGTCCTTATCAAAAAGTCCTAATAAGCCTTTAAAATGAGCTTTTTTGACTCCAAAAACTACTTCGGAGCAGAGTCCAAAAAACTCCTTGAGACTCTGCTCCATCAGAATCTTAGGAGCAGACCATCTTTCATGGATCCAAGACATTCTCGGAGCCATCAGAACCCTAGTCTTTGGTGCCTGCAGACATTCGACACTGGAGCCGTTCTCCTTCCCTGGAACCAGTGACTTCACAGCTCCCATCTCCATTATTAGCTAAGTCTAGATCTTCAGCACTATCTACTCGATCCACTAAGAGCTTATCTGATGAAGACATAGATAGGGTTGTGCAGAGGTTGTTAAGGACTTCAGCCCTGGCCAAACTTTTGTTGGATCCAAGCCCAAAGGAATCTGATCAGATGCAATCCACTCTTCTAGTACCTGTTCCTCCTCCAATTCATCCCTTGGTTTCATAGCCGTAAGACTCTGATCTCCAGATTGTGTTTGTGTCAGCTCCAGGACCTTCAGTTTCCTTGGAGCAGCCATCTTCCCCGAGTGTTTCCCTCCAGTTGGTATAGGACACCTCTAGGAGCTGAACTCTCTGGTTGGATCCTCGGAGCCAGCTCTGATCTCTCTGGATCTGACTCTTCCTCTCTGGACTTGGGTGCAGGTGAGTTTCACTCCTACCTTGGCTTTGGAGCTTCTGTCCCCAGTTCCGTGGATGCCTTCGGCTCTGACTTTTGTCAGATCCTGGGGAGTCCTCTGAGCAGGGGCAGTCTGCCTTCGAGGTTATGAGGCGGGTTTTGACTCCTGCCAAGTTTATGGCACAACCTATATCGGATCTTTCTCCCTCTTCAGGCCAGTTATCTTTGTGCTCGCAGGTAACCCTTCCACAACATCACAGAGACCCCAGGCCTCAGGATGTCCACCAGGAACCCCCCCCACACACCTTTCTGAAACCTCCCCAGAGAGTCCCAGTGAAGAGTTCCCTGAGAAGAGGACCTGCAAGAAGAAACACCTAGACTCCCCAGAGGATTCTATCACATCAGACACTGACCTCGATGATGCAGAAGGGTCCCCACGGTCACCTCCTGAAGATGTCTCCTTTGTAGATATCCTCGAAATATTAAAACAGAGAGGTGACTGGCAGAGAAAAAATGTTTCGTTTTATTCCATATACCGTCTGTCAACTAAGCTGTACAGGAAAAAATGCAGGAAGAATAACATACTGCATTGTTCAAGCATGCATCTTAGGCATACTACTAGAAATGCAATAAAAAATCAGGTACTTAGGTGTAAGAGATTGTACACAGACCCTGAACCACTAAAAGAGGCGCTTGATGCACTATGCATAGATCTTGTGCACAGGGGTTATAAAATTGGAGAAAGAGAGAACTGTAGAAGAAGTTAATAAATTAGAATGGAATAAAACAAAACCTTTTTTCTCTGACTTATCTTCTGTAACTCCAGAGAATAAAAAGGCCATGGATAACTATGGTAGTAAACAGAATGTGTTTGACTTATTCTGGTGAGGTCAATGGAATATGTGAGATTGTCAAAAGGAATTGGCCTATTCTATTGACAGATCCTAAAATAAGTAGAGCAGTAGAACCCACCCCTAAATTTTGTTTCAAAAACAGTAAATTTGAAACAACGTCTGTGTTATAAGCACAATAGGTCTTATGGGCAGTTTAGCTCTCAGCATAAGGGCACATATGCATGCAGGACTTGTAAAGCCTGCCCTAATATTTGGTCAACTTGTATGGTTATACATCCTGTGAATATTAAATCTAGAGTTTTCTTTCTATGCAGACTGTTCCACCAAAAACATAGTTTACATGGTTAAGTGAAACCTATGTGACTGTTTTTACATAGGTAAGACTAATTGTATGTTGAAGGAAAGGGTGTTACAGCATTTAAATGACATGCATAGCAATAAATTAACTAATGCACTAGCCAAGCATGTGTCTGAAGTTGGGGGGAACCATATGGATTGCTGATTTAAAGCATATGGCCCACCAGGTTTGAATAGTGCTTTCTCTCTAAAACCTATTTTAAAGAAGAGGTTTGCCTCATTAATCATGATTGTTTTAATTGTATGTCTAGAGTATTTAAACGTTTAGTAACTGTTGTCTTTATTAATGTCTGAAGAAGCAGGCAACTGCGAAAGCGCTAACCTACTTTTATTTCTGTGCGTTTGTATATTAGTGTTTTACTCTCAGCACTTTGACGCCTTATTTGTTTTAAGGATTTTACTTTTTGGGTTTGTCTGGTTCCACTGCAATCTATTTGCTTTATATTATTCGGTTTTATTTGTTTAGTGGGACCATGGCCGAGAGTATGGATTTGGAATTGAATTCTACCTTGACTAATGGACTGAGTAAATCATCATATCAAGGAAAGAAAATATCGAAAGCTGATGGGACTACACTTTTGTCCAGATCCACTGTTCATCCTCTCATTTGTGTGATCTTTAATGATGAAGATGTTGCAGCTACTAATGTTGACTTTAATGAGGTGTCATTATTTAAAAAGACTCTGTAGGATCTCTAGGACAAAATGTATAAACATAAGCGTCTGCTATGGCAATGCTATCACTTTTTGGCTGCTATATTTCACAGGATAATTCCAAGAGGGCTTTGTGTGCTGAAAATGCCCTCCGGAGCTCCTAAAAAAGGTGGCAGGTCCTGAATTTACAGCTAAGTCTCGACTATATGGAGTTATTGAATGACTTCTTCCAACCGGAAGAAGACTCTTTAGCTAAGGACATTAATGAGCTGACACTTTATCTAACTGGCTCCTTTAAAGGTGAGATGTGTGAACAGCTTATGGATGAATTACTATTGAACATTTCACTCTTTGAAAGAAAACTTGAAAAGGAAAAGAACAAGAAGCTCCGAAGAGACTACGTTGATTTCTGTGATGGCAACATCTTCTTCTGGCCTAGGAGTATTCAACCAATCGGATTACCAGAAGGTTGTACAGTGACGGAGCAGCGTATGACAGCCAGAGCCCCTGATGCTGTTGCGAATGAATGGGTAAAGATGCAACGTGCATTGGGTCTCTCTAATTCCACCAACATTTATTTTGAAAAGGGAGACTCTGGAGTTCATTCTACAACTATGGCTATGCCAGCAGCTACATCTTCGAGTATGCAGGATGCACAAAAAGACCATTTTGTGCAGACAAGCTTGAAGGGACAGTATTTGGGTTGTAGACAACTAGAATTTTTAGAACACAGCCAGTGTTCTGATAACATCGTAGATTTGAGTAGTAATGAAATTGTGAGTGTTGAAAAAGTAAATATTGTGACTGATGGACACAGTTTGAATACTGCTGCTAGTGCTTTTAAGGATGGTAATTTACTTAATACTAGTTCTGAGGATATTTGTACATTGAATACAACTTTGTTATCTTATGCAAATGTTGATGTTAGTAATTGTCGCAATGCGGAATTTAATTCGGCTAGTTTAGACTGCAACTCCGGTAATGTTGTAAATGTAACTAGCATTAATCCAGTAGTGAGACCTAAAATTTCAAATATGCTTAAAACAAATAGTGATCTCAGTTTAACTGACCAAGGTAGGAACAATGGCCGACATTCTGCTTTTTTTTTTTTTTTTGGAGAAAGCGCTCCCTGTCAGGCAGGAAAAATGGATAGGGAGGTCACGCAGGAGGAGGGGGAGGATGTTCGTGTTACCCTGCTGCAGTCATCACACTTGGGGTTATCCTGCCATCAGGTGGTCCCGCAATCGGCCTGAGTTCCAAAGTCTTGGTCCGGCGTTGGTTGCTGTCGCTTCTTCCCTGATGTCAGTGCGCCAGGGGTATATAAGAGGCATCCGATGCCATTTTCTTCAGTCTTTCTTGCTGCGCGGTGCCCGAAGCAGAAGCAGTTCGCAAGTGCCGGTCGGCCGACACCTGAGATTTTCTAATCGAATTTCAGTCCGAAGTCTTCAGTAAAGCTAAGTACCCCGTTGGGGAACCTTTTCTTGCCTCAGTCTGATGTCAGAAAAAGTTATCAATTGCATTTCTTGTGGGAAGCAAATACTTCATAAGGACTTCCATTCTTATTGTATTCCTTGCCTAGGCCCAGACCACGACATCACAGGTTGTCTGTTTTGTGCTAGGTTTAATAAACGAACTATCAAACGCCGTTTTGACTTCGCACGACATTACTTTGGTAGGAAATTTAATTATATCATGCCTTCAGAGCAGCCGATGACCGGCATGCATAAAAAATGCAAGGATAAGGGCAGGCAGCCTAAGAACAAGCCAGACTCAGAGGCCTCTGTTGGGCCTGTCGCCGGTTCTCCAGTTTTCAGTGAGGTGCCTACGCAGCCCCTGACGACCGCAGAATTGGAACCCCAGACAGCTGTGGATTCTCAAGCGGAGTGTACTAGGCCGATGCAGCCATCTTCATTAGGCCCTTACGACACCAGAGCAGGAGGAGACCCCGGTGCAGTGGAAACACCTTCGGTTGCAGAAGGTGTCTTCAGACAGATTACACTCACCATTAAATCTTATGCTAAGCTTAAAACTCCATTAAAACCAAAAAAGACTGTACATCAGTCTACAGTTCAAGGCCCCATGCCTAAGAAACGGATGCTTAAGATGGGTGAAGATTTGATTACCCTGATCAGGGGTTCCCATCCCCCTCCAGATAAAAGACAAAGACAAGAGGAGGATTACGCTTCCTCTGACCAGGTTTCAATTTCCTCAGATTCTTTTGAGGAACAGGATTACACTTTTCCCCCTTATGAAGACTCTATCCCCTCAGCATCTCCCCATGAAGACTACTCCTTTGGGGAAACTTTACATACCATGAGGGAACATTTCCACTGGGAAGGCCAGGACTACTCTGATTCTAAGAAAAGGCTCCGAGAGTACCCCAGCACAGACCACTTGCTATCCCTCCAGTTTTAGATATTGTGGATGATGTTTACTTGGAGTCTAGTTTAAATCCAGACTCTCTGCCTCCTGTTCCAGCCAAACCAGACAGATACCTGTCTCACACAAATTCCTTTATAAAAGCCCTGTGGCTGACCCAGAAACAATTTCCCAGGGTCCCAAGGGGGCTAAAGGTTCTATGGCTAAACGTCCTGTGCCCTCTGAAAGGGATTCCAGAGCCCTAGATAGATGGGAAAAGAAAATACACACCTCAGCAACTCTGGCTATGAGAGCATTAAATTGTCAGTTTCACATGCTGAAATATCAGCAATTCCTAATGTCTCAATTAATTAAAACAAAAAATGAGCACACATTCTGAACAGTCTGAATTCAAGGAAATGCAAGATCTGTTGCATGCAGCTAAACAGGTGGGCAAACATACTTTACAATGTGGATTTGATTCATTGGAAGCTTCCTGTAGAGCAGCTGTTACTGGGTCTGTCATACGTAGACATGCTTGGTTAAAACAACAAACCCTACCTGATCATGTTAAAGCAAAATTATTGGATGCACCTTTACAGCAGGATGTATTATTTGGTGTCAAAGCAGAAGAGATCTTAAAGAAAATGGAGGATAAGGCAAAGTCTATGCACGACGGTCAAGGATTTCTTACAGGTACAACCCCCCCTTCGTTTCAGCAGAAATTGGCCAACAAAAAACTGGTCCTTTCCAGCTTCTGACAGATCACAGAGGGGCAAATACAGACGCCCAAGAGGCAGAGGTCAGTCACAAGGCCTTTACAAACCTCGCCAATGGGGTACTGCTACCCAGAAAGAAGGAGAAGACAGGCCCCAAGCTAGCAGAAGACAAACACAGTGACTCAATCCTCCAACTACCAAGCAAATCTCTCCTGGCAGCTCCCTTGGGAGGAAAATTAGCATTTTTTGCAGACAACTGGCACATCATCACAAAAGACAAATGGGTCCTAAACATTGACTCACAAGGATACAGATTCCACTTTCATACCTTGCCAAGGAAAAAAGGAATGCCAAACCTGCCACCAAATCAATGGGCAGAGGCACAAAAACAAATTACAGCTCTCACGGACATGAGAGCCATTCAACAGGTACCTACACAGGAGCAAGGACAAGGATTTTACTCAAGACCCTTTCTAGTCCCAAGAAAAGACAAAGCATGGAGACCCATTCTGGATCTTTCAGTTCTGAACATCTATCTGCAAGTACCAAAATTCAAGATGCTAACACTACAGCAGCTTCCTCCCATGCTGGGCAAGAATGCTTGGCTAGTAACGTTGGACCTCAAGGAGGCATACCTGCATGTCCCTATCAGACAAAATTGCAGAAGATACCTCCACTTCATTGCAGGTTCAACGCATTACCAATTCTCTGCACTGCCCTTTGGCTTATCTACTACGCCCAGGGTCTTCACAAAATGCCTGGCACCAGTAATTGCATACTGCAGACAAAGAGAAATTCAAATATACCCATACCTGGATGACTGCCTTATTCAAGCAGAAAGCAAGGACATTCTTTTAAAGCATCTGGCATTTGTCAAACACCTTCTAAGTTGCCTAGGGTACACAGTAAACGAAAAGATATCAAAACTAGTGCCCTCACAAAACATAATATTCCTGGGTGCCAGCTTGAATACAACGGCCCAGATGGCATAGAGATGAGAATTAAATCAGAGGTATGTTTTTTGTTACACTAGATGTGAATTAATTATTCACAATCATTCCCAATGAAGAAGATGTTGAAAATGTGAGACAATTTTTGACTACGGAAAGTGGTTATCCCTATAACTGCATATGAGGAAATTACAATGGTACCTGAAAAGCGTATGGACTCAGCACAGCCACAGCTTGGAAACAATGATACCACTCATTCCCTGCCTTCAACCGGAGTTTCTATGGTGGGCACAGGCATGTCACCTCAACAAGGGTCAGCCTTTCACCTTACCCATAGCCAGGCAAACTATGACAACAGATGCATCGGACTATGCCTGGGGAGCACACTTGGCAGGACAGTGCATTCAGGGCAAATGGACTACAGATCAAAGGCATCTGCATATCAATCAAAAAGAAATGCTAGCTGTACAGAATGCCCTAACCGCTTTCAAGGACCTCTTACACCCAGGACAACTAATAATAAAGACGGACAATACCACAGTAATGTGGTACATAAACAAGCAAGGGGGCACACATTCCTACCCTCTATGCAGGCAAGCAATGACCTTATGGAACACAGCACTGTCTTACCAGGTTCAATTACAAGCACAATTCCTACCAGGAAAGAAAAACACATTGTCAGACTACCTAAGCAGAAACATCATGGATCCACATGAGTGGAAACTAGATCCACAAGTATTTGCAATGAAAGCTCAAAAATGGGGACGCCCAGACATAGATCTGTTTGCCAGCCCCCAAAACTACCAACTTCAAAAATTTTGCACAAGGGCATTCCATCCACAAGCTTGGAAAGTGGATGCCCTCTCATTCATTTGGAAAACATTAACAGTGTATGCCTTTCCTCCACTGCCTCTTCTAGTAAAGGTACTGCTGAAAGTCAGATTAGAGAGGCCACAAATGATGCTCATTGCACCAGACTGGCCATGTCAGCATTGGTATCCAATTCTAAGGAACATGGCCCACGGCCCACCATGGATTTTACCACAAATTCCTCACCTGCTCACCCAGCGAGACAATCAGATTCTACACAGCCAGCTCAAGACTTTAAACCTGGCTGCATGGCAAATTACCTAAACAACCAGCCAACTCCTCTATCCAAATCTGTTATGGATGTCATTCTGGAGGCCAGGAGGCCCAGCACCAGGAAAACCTATTCAGACAAATGGAAAAGATTTTGCGCCTGGAACCAGGCTAAAGGCCAAAGTCCCCTTGATCCAAACATTCCTCAGATTCTACAATATTTAACTGAGATGTTGCACAAAGGACTTTCCTTTTCATCTATTAAGATCCATGCCTCAGCAATTTCAGCTCATTACGACACGGATCCTCCTTTATTCTCACATCCACTCCCAAGACAGTACCTCAGAGGGACTAAGAACATAAGACCGCCCAGGAGAGCACCAACACCTACTTGGGATATCAACTTTGTTCTGGAAAAGCTTACACTGCCACCCTTTGAACCAACGTTTTCAACTGATTTAAAATTTCTTACATTTAAAACTGCCCTGCTACTAGCAATAACCTCATCTAGAAGAGTCTCACAGCTACAGGCACTAATGGCAGTGGAGCCTTTCCTCATTTTTCATCAAGGCAGAGTCTCTCTACGAACTAACCCTTCCTTTATGCCAAAGGTGGTATCCAGTGTGGCCCTAAACCAAACCATTCATTTGCCCACCTTTTTCCCAAATCCCTAGAACAAAGGAGAAAGACTCTTGCACTCTTTGGACATTTACAGGCAATTACGTTACTACTTTGATAAAGCTAAGGCTTTCAGAAAATCTGACCAGCACTTTGTAGCCTATGCTGCAGGATCACAAGGAAAAGCTATCTCAAAACAGACCATTTCTAAATGGATAGGGCATTGCATACGTTTCTGCTTCACGCATCATGGGAAACCGGTTACCTGCTAACATTAGGTCCCACTCCACCAGGGCTACAGCTACATCAGCAGCCTTTCTCAGGCCAACCAAGGATATTCTGGAAGCTGCAACTTGGAGTTCAGTGCACACCTTCACCAAACACTACCACTTACCCCTATATTCTAAGAATAGAGCTGGTTTTGCCACTGCAGTTTTGCAGGGCCTACTAGCTTCTCCTAACCCTGTTTAACTCCACCACCCATTCTTAGCTTTGGGATTCAACCCAAGTGTGATGACTGCAGCAGGGTAACACGATGAACATAGTACAGTTTTGTACCTACCATAAATGTAGATGTTCGAGTGTTCACCCTGCTGCAGTCCAGGTTACCCTCCCTCCATCCCCTCTGAACTAGCTGAACTTATCAATACCACTCTTTCCTATACAACCTCTGTGGTGTATTTGCTTGTGCCTGAAGATATTGTTTTATTTTTATATAGCTATACCCCTGGCACACTGACGTCAGGGAAGAAGCGACAGCAACCGACGCTGGACCAAGACTTTGGAACTCAAGCCGACTGCGGGACCGCCTGACGGCAGGATAACCCTAAGTGTGATGACTGCAGCAGGGTGAACATTCGAACATCTACATTTATGGTAGGTACAAAACTGTACCTTGCAATCCGACCCTACCCCCCAACTCAAACCAAAGGCCCATATACTACAGGTCCACAAACACGCAATCGCAAATAGATAGTTTGGTGTTTAATTTGTCTTCTATTTAACTCACCAGTGAACAATTGTCTGTATTAAGTAAAGGCCTTTCATTTATCCCTGCCACTAAGATGGATCTAGTTGAAATCATCTAGATTTAAAAATGTTTGCCAGGAACATCATGTTAAAAACTGCTTTTATGGATGGGGATACAGAAGTGCGTAATTTGCGGTTTCAAGAAACCGAGCACTTTTACACCAGATAATTCTCCAGCAATGGGATCTTTTATTAAAATCTGTGAGGATGACGTAAGGAAAACTTAATGAAAAATAACACTGTATATGTTATATTGCAGAAGTATCCGGTAAATGGAATTATTAACAGACTGAACTTTTATATATATGATATGCTTATGACAGATCAAACAGACTATTCTTTGTATACATATTTTTCTGTTGAACATCCCACCATATCGGTGATATATGGTCTGCCAAAAGTGCGTAAAGATCTATTGAACCCTCCCCTCAGACCTATTGTATCAGGAAGAGGGTGGCTTACTGAGCCAACGTCCATATATGTCAGGAAACAACTTAGGAGCGTCTTGGATAAAGTGGAGACTGTTTTATGGGACAGCAAGCAATTTTTGGAACAACTTTATATATGGGCTAAGCATAGGGATGAGAATGAAATCAGAGGTATGTTTTTTGTTACACTAGATGTGAATTAATTATTCACAGTCATTCCCAATGAAGAAGATGTTGAAAATGTGAGACAATTTATGACTACGGAAAGTGGTTATCCCAGTTCTAAGATCAACATGATCTATGCCCTACTAGATTTGATCTTGGAGAACAATGTGTTCCTCTATGAGTCTGAATACTTTCTCCAAAAAAGGAGTAGCAGCTATGGGCACAGCATGTGCGAACACGTATGCCAATTTAGATGTTCATCGTGTTACCCTGCTGCAGTCATCACACCTGGATTATCCTGTCATCAGGCAGTCCTGCAGTCGGACGGAATTCCAAAGTCTTGGTCCGGCGTTGGTTGCTGTCACTTCTTCCCTGACGTCAGTGCACCAGGGGTATATATAATGCATCCAACGCCATTTTCTTCAGTCTTTCTTGCTGCGCGGTACCCGAAGCAGAAGCAGTTCGCAAGTGCCGGTCGGCCGACTCCAGAGATTTTTTGAAGTCTAATTTCAGATCCGAAGTCTTCAATAAAGCTAAGTACCCCGTTGGGGAAACTTTTCTTGCCTGAGACCGATGTCAGAAAAAGTTAACAATTGCATTTCTTGTGGGAAGCAAATACCTCATAAGGATTTTCATTCTTACTGCATACCTTGCCTAGGCCCAGACCACGACGTCACTGGTTGTCGTTTTTGTGCTAGGCTTAATAAGCGTACTATAAAAAGACGCTTTGATTTCGCACGACACTATTTCGGTAGAAAATTTCACTACACTATGCCGTCGGAGCAACCGACTACCGGCGTGCACAAAAAAACGCAAGGATAAGGACAGGCAGCCTAGACTCAAGCCAGACTCCGAGGCCTCGGCTGGTCGGTCTCCGGTTCACCGGTCTTCAGTGAGGCTCTGACATAGCCCCTGACTACCGCAGATCTGGAACCCGAGACCGCTTCAGAGCTTTTGGCGGAGAGTACTAGGCCGACGCAGCCATTTTGTTTAGCCTCTACCAACGACACTGCTGATAAAGATGTAGGTGCTGCAGAAACACCTTCGGTTTCTGAAGGCGTCTTCAGACTGACGACGCTCACCATAAAAACGTATACTAAGACTAAGACTCCTGTTAAACCTAAAAAGACTGCACTTCAGTCTCCAGTTCAAGGCCCCATGCCTAAGAAACAGATGCTCAAAATGGCTGAAGATTTGATCTCTTTAATCAGGGGTTCCCAACCCCCACCCGACAAAAGGCCTAGACAAGAGGAAGGTTATGCCTCCTCTGAACAAGTGTCTATTTCCTGAGGCTCCTCTGAGGACCAGGATTACTCCTTCTCCCCTTATGAAGATTCTGATGCTGAGGATTCTATTCCCTCAGCTTCTCCTCCTGAAGACTACTCCTTTGGGGAAACTTTACACACTGAGGGAACATTTTCACTGGGAAGGTCAGGACTACTCTGACTCAAAGAAAAGTCTCAGAGTTTCTTTTATTCCCCCAGCACAGACCACTTGCCATCCCCCCAGTTTTAGACATTGTGGATGATGTTTACTTGGAATCCAGTTTGAACCCAGATTCTCTGCCTCCTGCTCCAGCCAAACCTGACAGATACCATAGAGTGCCTGATTCGCACAAATTCCTTTATAAAAGCCCTGTTGCTGATCCAGAGACTATCTCCCAGGGTCCCAAAGGGGCTAAGGCTTCTATGGCAAAAAATCCTGTACCCTCTGAAAGGGACTCCAGAGCACTAGACAGGTGGGGGAAAAAGGTTTTTACACCTCAGCCACTCTAGCTATGAGGGCACTAAATTGCCAATTTCACATGCTAAAATATCAGCAATTTCTAATGTCTAAGTTAAAATAAAAAATGGGCACACTCCCTCAACAGTCTGAATTGAAAGAAATGCAGGATCTGTTGCATGCAACTGAACAGGCGGGCAAGCATACTTTACAATGTGGGTTTGATTCTTTGGGGGCTTCCTGCAGAGCAGCTGTCACTGGGTCTGTTATACGTAGGCATGCTTGGTTAAATGAACAAACTCTGCCTGATCATGTTAAAGCAAAGCTTCTAAATGCTCCCTTACAGCAGGATGTTCTTTTTGGAGTTAAAGCAGAAGAAGTCTTAAAGAAAATGGAGGATAGGGCAAAATCTATGCAGACAGTCAAAGATTTTCTACAGGTACAGCCCCCTCTCTTCAGCAGAAATTGGCCAACAAAAAATTGGTCCTTTCCAGCTACTGACAGACCACAGAGGGGTAAATACAGACGTCCAAGAGGCAGAGGACAACCACAAGCCCAGTACAAACCTCGACAATGGGGCACTGCAACACAGAAGAGAGGAGAAGACAGATCCCAAACTACCAGAAGGCAAACTCAATGACTTGCACCTCATCTGGCCAAGCAACACTCTCTTGGCAGCCCCCTTGGGAGGAAAACTCGCACTTTTTTCAGACAACTGCCACATTGTCACAAAGGACAAATGGGTCCTAGACATAATTTCACGAGGATACAGATTCCATTTTCACACCTTGCCAACGAAAAGAGGAATGCCAAACCTGCCACAAAATCAATGGGCAGAGGCACAAAAACAAAATTACAGCTCTCATGGACATGAGAGCCATTCAACTGGTACCTACTCAAGAGCAAGGCCAAAGATTTTATTCAATTCTCTTTCTAGTTCCTAGAAAGGACAATGCCTGGAGACCAATTCTGGACCTTTCAATTCTAAACACCTTCTTACAAGTACCCAAATTCAAGATGCTAACACTACAGCAGCTTCTTCTCATGTTGGGCAAGAAAGCATGGCTAGTAACGTTGGACCTCAAGGAGGCATACCTGCATGTCCCTATCGGAAAAAGTTGCAGAAGATACCTCCGTTTCATTGTAGGTTTAACCCATTACCAATTCTCTGCACTGCCCTTTGGCTTATCTACTGCGCCCCGGGGTCTTCACAAAATGCCTGGCACCAGTAATTGCATACTGCAGACAAAGAGGAATTCAAATATACCCATACCTAGATGACTGCCTCATCCAAGCAGAAAGCAAGGACATCCTATTACAACATCTGGCTTTTGTAAAACATCTTCTAAGTTGCCTGGGGTACACAGTAAACGAAAAGAAATCAGAACTAGTACCCTCACAAAATATGACATTCCTGGGTGCCAGCTTGAATACAACGGCCCAGATGGCTTATCTGACGCCAGACAAACAACTACAACTGACTCAATATTTCAAAACAATGGCAACAAAGACCCAACTACCTGCAAGAAAAATTCTGCAGGCCTTGGGTTTCATGGCATCTTGCATACTACTAATACCATTTGAAAAGCTGCATATGAGGAACACCGTTCTGTAACGAGAAGCTTTTTTTGTTACTAATGAGAGCTGGTAAAAAATAAACAGGCAATCAAGATCACAAAATGCTGCAAAAATTAAGTCATGAAAACACAAATATCTAAAACAAAAATCTGATCTAATTGTGAATGTATGTCAGTGTTTTATCTGCATTTATTTCCTGTGAGGAAAATCTGTTTGTGTTATTTTACTTTCTTCTGTTTCTCAGGTTACTGCTTATTGTTAACACTGGTACTCTGTTGAGGACGTTTGCCTGCCTACATTGTCAAAACCTTCCAGAAGCCTTTCCTGCATTTCCTCCCTATACCTTTTCAAACAAAGGTTAAATCACCATCTAAAGTCGCATTGGCTCTGTCAATGCTCAAGTCCTGACTAATCCTTTCTCAGACAAGTACAGATCTTTTTCCTAGATGCATCCCCTCTTTCTTTCTTTTTTCTCTCTCCTCTTAACTAAAGTGATTAGCCTAGAAGGAGAATTGGTATGCTGGAATCTGTGTTAATATTTTTGAATCCCTGATATTGTATATGATAGACTATTTACACTTTACTGCATCTCCTTTGTTGCATTTTCTATTATAGGAGATAAATTTGTTTTTGTTTTTTCTTTTTTTTTTGTATTATCTCAATGCATTAACCTGTGTCACTCGCCTCACAGCAAGAGGTTCTCCGGTTCGATCCTTGGCTGGGGTGCCTTCTGTGTGGAGTCTGCATGTCCTCCCTGTGGTCGCGTGGGTTTCCTCCGGGTGCTCCGGTTTCCTCCCACATCCCAAAGACATGCTGCAGGTGGATTGGACACTCTAAATTGGCCCTAGGTGTGCGTGTGAGTGTGCCTTCTGTGGAAGGTTGGGCGCCGGGCTGGCAACTCAACACTGTAAAACTCCACTGCCAATTAATGTGCGGACAAGGTGATCCGCTGTGGCGACCCCTAACCGGGAAAAGCCAAAAGAAGAAGAAGAAGAAGATTAACCTCTGTCACTGTGGAGCTTTTCTCCCCGGGCCTCCGCTGAAAATGGACATGTATCCAGTCGGACTATCCCGGTCAACAAATGAAAAATAAATAAAATAAATAAGTTGTAAAAAAATGAGGTTTGAGATTCACCTTTGGATAGAGATTTAGTTTTTGGAGCCTGTGCTGCAGAAGTTATCAAAAATGTAATGCGAGGGTAAGTTGATACAGGGAATCTTTCAGATTTTTCAGCCAACCTTCTCTAAATTTTCCAAGGGATTTTCTGCTTCGTTGTCCAGTTTTGATAATAAACGAAACAAAATCTTAGCAAAATGCTGGTAAGTAGGTATTAAAACAGTGGCAGAGAAGTTCCAAAAAGACAGCAGGATCTCCCTAGAGCAAAGGACAGTTAAGTACATCAGAATGACTGTGTCTCACCCGGTAGTATCTCTTCCAGAAAGACTAAATCTCTAGTTCCCTTTTTGTCAACAGACAAATGAGTTTTTAGACTGATTCAGCAGGGTTACAGATAGCAGTGGGAAGAAATCCCTCCTTTTCAGGGAATTATTCCACATACACCAGACAGAACCACTGCGCTCCCTCATATCCCAGAACACATGCTTTATCAAAGGGGAAAAATAAACTGTTCTTCCTTCCCAGTTGGGAAGAGGTCTTTATTCAAGAGTGTTTCTGGTGCCAGAGAAGAAAAATGCCTGGAGACAAGTTCTGGAACTTTCTGTAATGGTGCCCAAGTTAAAAATAAATTCACTTCACAACTTGTTACTCCTCCTTCCTCTTTGTGTGTGTGTGTGTGTGTGTGTGTGTGTGTGTGTGTGTGTGTGTGTGTGTGTGTGTAACCTTTGATTTAAGATTCGTATCACATTCCTATCCATCTAAACATCAGATGTTTCTTAATGTGATCCAGACACCTAAAACCTTATCTGTTCTGTGCCTTACCCTTTGGACTATATCCTACTGCTTCAGTAGTATTCACGATGTGTCTAGCTTCAGTTATAGCCCATTCCAAGCTACAGGGTATCCACATTTTCCATATTTGGATGACTTTCTTGTCTTTCAGAGTCTCTTTCAACGTGTCAGGAACCTCTCTCTTGGGTTAAGAGATCTCTTGTGCAGGCTAGGATTTCAAGATGACATTCAAAAATCATTTTTGACCATATTGCACAGGATTGTGTTCCTTGGGGTGACTGCTTGACACCTCGGTACAAAGAGCTTTTCTTCCACAAGGAAACGTCAATCAATATTTAGATCCATTTCAGTGGTTTTCCACTTAGACTTTGGTCACTGTGATGGAATGCATCAAGATTCTGGGTTTTACAGTGGCTGTGGTTCTCATGATACCTCTGGCAAGACTCCACACGAGAAAGATGCAGTGGTATCCAGCGTCTCTTTGATCTAGCACCAGTACTAGTTATCTTCCCAGATTCTAGTTCTGGGATTTGTGAGAAGAGAAATCACTTGTAGGAGTCATCAAATATTCCATACTCTAAGTCAACCCTTCTCCCCTTCTGCTCCAAAGCAGTTACCACAGATGCTTCAAACTTTGCTTGGGTGACAGTGTTAAAGTATGTAAAAGTGCTCAGTATTTGGGACAGCAGACAGATAACAAGCACTTAAATATAAAATGGATGCTTGCCCTTTTCAAGGCAATCAACTCTGAATCACCTCTGGCTCTCAGGACCTGTTCAAGTTGTTAAGGGCAATACTACAGTAATGTGGTACATAAACGAGCACTAAAGAGCCAGCTCTTACCCCCTATGCAGACTAGCCTTGTTAGCATGAGATATAGCCTTCCATTACAGTTTCACTCTAAAAGCTTCCTACATTCTGTCGGAGCAAAGTTGTGTGGCAGACAAGCTGAGCAGGACAAAAGCAGATCCTCCTAAATGAAAACTAGATTGGGGGGGTCTTCCAAGATCTGATCCATCTGTGGGAAGTTCAAGTAGACCTTATTGCCTCCTTTCTGAACAAGCACCTGGCAAAATTCTGCTCCAGGATGCCAGGCAAGAAACCCTGGAAGACAGATGCCTTTTCTTTTCCTTGGACAAGAGAGTTCCTGTATTGTCATACACCCTTTTCATAGATATTCAGGTTATTTCTGAAGATTCAGAAGGAATCACCAAGGTGATTGTGTGACTGGCATCTGGCCTAGGCAGTAGTGGTTCTTGCTTCTTTTGGAATTTGCCAGGGGCATTTCCCTCAAACTTCCTCACACACTGGATGTACACACTGGATGTACACACACAAAAACAGGGGTGTTTGATATATTCAACCCCAAACAAGTTCAACGGCCTGGCTGGATGATATGGTCTTAATACATTTTATGCACTTGTTTTCTGAGGACATGCAGCTGGTACTAATGGAAGCAAAACTGCTACTAGAAAATAATATATTAGCAAATGGAAATGTGCTTTTTAAGTTGATGCCAGCAACATAACCAGCACCCATTTGAAGTTTAGTATTTCTCTGGTTTTACAGTATTTGTTACTTTTGCTATGGCTTGTTCTTTTGTTGTCCATTTCAGTGTGTCTGCCCATGTATCCCCCTCTTTCAAGGCATTCCTATGTTGAAATGTTTTTGAAAGATATTGCTTGAGAAGTCCAAAAAAACACGTGGCTCTTAGGAGATCTTAAGTTTGTGCTAAAAAAGCTAACACTTGCTCCTTTTGAAGTAGCTCATCTGGCTGACTTGATTTTTAACATGGAAGACTGTTTTACTGGTTGCTCTGACCTCTGCAAAAAAAGAGTATCCGAATTGCAAGCTTTTATGGTGGTCAACCTTCTCTCATTTTCCACAGACAGGGTTTCCCTAACAGCTAATCCTTTTGTTGTGCCTAATGTTTACTTTAAGCCAAACTATCCATCTCCCTGTGTTCGTTCCTGAATCTCAAAGGGATACTTCAGTACTTGAGTTGTCTGTGGACATCCAAGGTATATCTTGATGGAGTAAAATCTTTCAGAACTTCTGATTAGTTGATTTCATATGAAGGTAAGAAGGGACAGCCTAAGTCAAAGCAAACCATTTACAAATGGTTATCTCTGGCAATTGGATTCCAATCACAGCAAAACTATCTCGGGCAGGGTGAAGGTACATTCTGTGAAGGTCTTAGCTTGAGCTATGGCTTTTCAGAAAGGGCTGGACTCTAGAAGCAGCAGCTTGGTCATCTGTACATAGTTTTACAAAGCCTACATTCAAGATTCCTTCTCTAGGTCTAGGCCATGCTTTGCTAGGGCCATTCTCCAGGGGCTCCTGGACCCTTCTCTTTCTACCTACCAGCTCTTATAAGCTATGGTAAGCTCCCCATATAGTTTAGACTACAGCAGCAATGATCAATATGAAGAACCATAGCCTGAAGGTTACTAAGGATGGGAGCGCCATAAAGAAGGTTTTTTTATATTTTTGCCACTCTTTCCATGCTTTTAATCTACCCTGCATTAGCATTCTACTCATTTTAGGTAGCCAAATTGCATTATTTGTTTGTCTCTTCCTTCTAGGAGGTGCAAGGCTATTTAGGATATATAGAAAAGTTGTGTTGAATTCATTTAAAGCCTCATCTAAGGGAAGGAATTTTAGGAAGCTAATAAATGATAATGTAGTAATGAACATTTCTGGGTTAAACTTGGAAAGGTTGCGTATTTTATAAATAATGCTGTTTAACTGGATGCGTGAGATGTCTGGTCGTATAGACTGGGAGATGATCACTGAGACGGTCTGACATTTTACCTGTGGTGGTATATTTACTAGGGTCTGATACTAGGATCCAGCCTAGTATTGAATTTGATATCTTGCTATGTGTGGGACTGTTAATTAGTTCATACTAGATGTAGTGGAGTTGATGTCCAACCAGCTGACATTCACATCACCTAGTAGCATTTTTTCAAAGTTCTGCATAACAATTCATTCACTCTCACATGAATAACCACCATGTCATAGTTATTTTTGTTGGGTGTCAGGACTTTACCCTAGAGATCTGGCACTTGAAAGACTCTGTCTGTCAACCTGTAATTGTTCAGCCTGGTGAGAGGAGAATTTGTTTCTGATTGGAGTTTGTGATCACGAAAACATTTTTGTTTGTAGGCTGGACAGTTGCAGTGAATTTGGAATGGTCAAGGTTAATGTGACTCTATTGTAGGTGTGCTTGAGTGTGGTGTGGTGTTGAGTTTCAGTGAGACTTGGTCCTTCTGGATCTTGGAGGCTTTGGCAATGATTTGTTTACAGCCTTAGCACTTGACGTTTTAGTGTAGGTTTGTATAGAGTGATGTGGGAGCATGGGCTGCAAACAGTCTTGGAGAATCCTCCATGTTAGTTAAATATTTGCAGCTCTCACAAATGGACTGTCTGTTACTAAATGAACATTTATTGTATGTAAGCATTGGGCAGTTGCTACACTGCTTATGGATACCAAGTAATATGAGGCTGTCTACAGGTCAACCCTGAGTTTTGTATTGGAACACTACCCCACCAGATGAGCAGTAGCAAGCACCGGCCAAACCCCACCCAACACCCTGCGCATGAGCTTTATTGTTTCTGTACGTGGTAATAAACATAATAAGACCTTCATCGGCAATATGAATATTCAAAACATTAGATTGTACTTCATAGTGTTTGTGCAAGCTTCTGACTTGTGACCCGAATGCAGCATGTAAGGAATCCACATAAGCAACTGTAGTTCGTGGAAGAAAATAGCACAGATATAAGCAACTGTAGTTCTTAGAAGAAAACAGCACATTTTAGGCTACTTCTGTAATGCGGCATGCTCATGGAAATGCAGTAAAAGTACTCATGTAAAGAAGCAATGTATACATGGGGGGTGCATGGCGGCTTGCCCCCCTGCAAAAGCGACTATTATACAAAACTATGCAATAGAAACTGATTTGGGGGAAATAAGATCAAGAACAGCAAGGCTCCCAAAAATGCATGCTAAAATTAGAAACACAATTCAGTTAAGTCTTGAAACTTCAGTTAAGGGAATATCAGAAAATAAAAATAGATGTTGTTGCCTGATTACGTTATAAGGTCCCACAGGTGCAGCATGACATCCCTGGTTATTTAATTTCATTTTTACTTTACCACTATATGTACTAAATGTACATTTCAGTTCTGTACTGCTGATTTTTTCTCCCGAGAGTTCAGGTTGACATTCAGTTACCATATCCAGTCCAATTTAGGTGGTTATTCAAGCAGTAAGTTTATAAATACACATATTAAATAAATATTTTAACCAGCAAAACAACTTGACTTGTCCACCTGCTTATGAAAGTACACTGTACATTAAGCAGCTACCATAACACTGCGGACAGAAAAACGTCAACTTGGTTATACCGCGTTTTACTGTGCACTGTGTATAATATTGAGTTTGGCCCTGGCTATGAAGTGTGATTTATCCTTTCATTTCGTTAAAAAAAGGACATTTTTTCTTTAAAAAGGACAAAAAACACAAGAACAACTCTGCTAGAATGAACACTTTCTGAAAACTGCACAGTACAACCACACAATGAATATTCACCAGGACAGTTGCAAATCTGCATGACTTGACAATCATCCATGATTAACATGCCACGTCACCTTGCTATGCCAATCACTTTTACAACTCCCATTTCTGTGCAGAAACGCCAGTGGGGTAATGTTCTAATACAAAGCCCAGCCGTTTGTCTCCCTTTTTTCATTACACTACAGATGCTTGGGGACTTGCATTGCAATAGTACAATATTGAATTATGGAGTAGCTATGGAATTTAAGGATTTTAACTGAATAGTACACAACTTTGTTTATATTTGGGTAGCAGAATTATTGAGCTGTGCCTGCACTGAATTACATAGTACACAGAAAAGAAACCCGGTTACTGAATGTGCTTAGGCCAGATGTTCTTCGTCTCACATTGCTGCAGTCATAACCTGTGGGTAGTCCGCTGTCCTCGGTCGGCCCGAATACCAAAGAGCTAGGCTGGCGTCGGTCATTGTCGCCCAGAGCTGACGTCAGTACGTAGTGGTACTTAAGCGCATAACCGACGCCATATCCTCAGTCTTTCTTGCCGCGTGGTCCGAAGCAGAAGCAGCGTTTGCAAGTGCCGTTCGGCGTTCTGAAATTTTCGTTTACCGAGTTTCAGACCGAAGACCAAGTTGAGCTAAGTACCCCGTTGGGGAAATTTTTGTTTTTTCTTGCCTCAGTTATCCGGATGTCAGAAAAAGTCAATAATTGCATTTCTTGTGGGAAACAGATACCTCATAGGGATTATCATTCTTTCTGTATTCCCTGCTTGGGGCCTGAGCACGACGTGGTCGGGTGTCGCTTTTGTGCTAGATTTAATAAGCGCACCATTAAACGCAGATTAGATTGTGCCAGGCTTGTTTTCGGTAAACGGTGTAATTATAACATGCCGTCGGATCCTCCGACGCCCGCTACTGCTAAAAAGTGCAAAGATAAATCTTTGAGGTCTAAACCGGGTGAGTCGTCCGTGGCGGACGCCGGTTCTTCGGAGCCTCCGGTTGAATCTGTGGATCCGGCCGAGGGTTCGGCTGAATCCCAGGGGGAACCTTTACTTTTGCAGGAGTTGGCCTCTCAGGAGTTAGGCCCAGCTGAGGGTGCTTCTCAGGTATCTGTAGTTCCATCTTTACAAAAGGTGATTAGGCCTTCTACTTCTGTGGCTAAAGGCCATGCTAAGGCCAAATCTTGTCTTGTGGGCCCTGGTCATAGCTCAAGTTCTCCAGCCCCTGTTCCTAAAAAGCATATGTTGAAAATGGCTGAGGACTTGATTACTTTGATCAGGGGTTCTATGCCCCCCCCCCAGAGAAGAGGCCTAGGGTGGAGCCAGATTTGGAGGGAATGGATCATTCTTCAGACTACTCTGATTCCTCAGCTGAGGAAATTCAGGATTTCCCTTCCTATTCAGATTCGGAGGCAGAGGACTCCTGTCCTTCTGCTTCTCCTCCAGAGGATTTCTCTTTTTCTGAGACTTTACATTCCATGAGGGAACATTTCAAGTGGGAAGGTCAGGATTTTTCAGACTCTCGGAAGAGGCTTAGGGAATTTTTGTTTTTGCCACAACATAGGCCCTTGGCTATTCCTCCTGTCTTAGATGTTGTTCAGGATGTTTTCTCTGAATCTTCCCTTAATCCTGATTCTTTGCTTCCTGCCCCTGTTAAGCCAGACAGGTATTACAGAGTTCCAGAAGCACATAAGTATTTGTACAAGAGTCCCAGAGCTGATCCGGAAACTATTATTCAAGGTCCGAAGGGTGTTAGGGCTTCTGTGGCTAAGAATCCAGTTCCTTTAGATAAAGATTCTAGAGCGTTAGATAGGTGGGGGAAAAAAAGTGTACACCTCCTCTACGTTAGCTATGAGGGCTTTGAATTGCCAATTTCATATGCTGAAGTATCAGAACTTTTTGTTAGACCAATTGAAATCTAAGGTGGATGCCTTATCTGAGGGTATAGAGTGTAAGGAGCTCCAAGAGTTGGTTCATGCATCAGATCAGGTTGGCAAACATTCTTTGCAGTGTGGTTTCGATGCTCTTCAGGCTTCATCCAGGGTGGCTGCTACAGGTTCAGTTATTCGTAGACATGCCTGGCTTAAGGATCAAAATTTGTCAGAGCATGTTAAGGCTCGGATTTTGGATGCTCCTCTACAATCTGAAGTTCTTTTTGGTCCTCCTGTGGAATCAGTTTTGAAAAAGATGGAAGATAAGGCTAAGTCTATGCAGGCGGTCAAGGATTTTATGCAGGTGCAGCCCCCTAAGTTTAGCAGGAATTGGCCTACTAGAGGATGGTCTTATCCTTCTTCGGATTATCAGTCTAAGGGCAGGTCCAGACGTGGTAGAGGCAGGGCTCATGCTCAGGGTTCTTTCAGACCTAGGACTTGGAGTTCTCCTGCACAGTCTTCTGGTGAGGGCAGGGGTCAGTCCTTTCGTAAACAGACCCAATGACCTGTATCTTCCGCTGCCAGACCCCTCTTTACTGGCAGCTCCTCTAGGAGAAAAGTTGGGACTTTTCAAGCAAAACTGGCATTTGGTCACCCAGGACAAATGGGTGTTGGATATAATAAGTCAAGGTTACAAGTTTTATTTTCACACTTTTCCTCCTTTCAAAGGCATGCCGGAGGTGCCTCCTCAGCAAAAGCAGGAGGCTCAGGAGCAAATTTCTTTACTGTCACTGGGTCTGTTATACGTAGGCATGCTTGGTTAAATGAACAAACTCTGCCTGATCATGTTAAAGCAAAGCTTCTAAATGCTCCCTTACAGCAGGATGTTCTTTTTGGAGTTAAAGCAGAAGAAGTCTTAAAGAAAATGGAGGATAGGGCAAAATCTATGCAGACAGTCAAAGATTTTCTACAGGTACAGCCCCCTCTCTTCAGCAGAAATTGGCCAACAAAAAATTGGTCCTTTCCAGCTACTGACAGACCACAGAGGGGTAAATACAGACGTCCAAGAGGCAGAGGACAACCACAAGCCCAGTACAAACCTCGACAATGGGGCACTGCAACACAGAAGAGAGGAGAAGACAGATCCCAAACTACCAGAAGGCAAACTCAATGACTTGCACCTCATCTGGCCAAGCAACACTCTCTTGGCAGCCCCCTTGGGAGGAAAACTCGCACTTTTTTCAGACAACTGCCACATTGTCACAAAGGACAAATGGGTCCTAGACATAATTTCACGAGGATACAGATTCCATTTTCACACCTTGCCAACGAAAAGAGGAATGCCAAACCTGCCACAAAATCAATGGGCAGAGGCACAAAACAATTACAGCTCTCATGGACATGAGAGCCATTCAACTGGTACCTACTCAAGAGCAAGGCCAAAGATTTTATTCAATTCTCTTTCTAGTTCCTAGAAAGGACAATGCCTGGAGACCAATTCTGGACCTTTCAATTCTAAACACCTTCTTACAAGTACCCAAATTCAAGATGCTAACACTACAGCAGCTTCTTCTCATGTTGGGCAAGAAAGCATGGCTAGTAACGTTGGACCTCAAGGAGGCATACCTGCATGTCCCTATCGGAAAAAGTTGCAGAAGATACCTCCGTTTCATTGTAGGTTTAACCCATTACCAATTCTCTGCACTGCCCTTTGGCTTATCTACTGCGCCCCGGGGTCTTCACAAAATGCCTGGCACCAGTAATTGCATACTGCAGACAAAGAGGAATTCAAATATACCCATACCTAGATGACTGCCTCATCCAAGCAGAAAGCAAGGACATCCTATTACAACATCTGGCTTTTGTAAAACATCTTCTAAGTTGCCTGGGGTACACAGTAAACGAAAAGAAATCAGAACTAGTACCCTCACAAAATATGACATTCCTGGGTGCCAGCTTGAATACAACGGCCCAGATGGCTTATCTGACGCCAGACAAACAACTACAACTGACTCAATATTTCAAAACAATGGCAACAAAGACCCAACTACCTGCAAGAAAAATTCTGCAGGCCTTGGGTTTCATGGCATCTTGCATACTACTAATACCATTTGAAAAGCTGCATATGAGGAACACCGTTCTGTAACGAGAAGCTTTTTTTGTTACTAATGAGAGCTGGTAAAAAATAAACAGGCAATCAAGATCACAAAATGCTGCAAAAATTAAGTCATGAAAACACAAATATCTAAAACAAAAATCTGATCTAATTGTGAATGTATGTCAGTGTTTTATCTGCATTTATTTCCTGTGAGGAAAATCTGTTTGTGTTATTTTACTTTCTTCTGTTTCTCAGGTTACTGCTTATTGTTAACACTGGTACTCTGTTGAGGACGTTTGCCTGCCTACATTGTCAAAACCTTCCAGAAGCCTCTTTTTTTGTTAACAACTTGGTCAATGCTCAAGTCCTGACTAA
>NC_056744.1:608534465-608536965 GCF_019279795.1 Protopterus annectens
CTAATAAAGCCTACAGCTTCAGGGACATCTTCTGGTTTAGGAGAGGTTTTTCTTGGTTGTAAGGTAGGGAGGGAGCACCCAGGGTCCCTTTACGTGAGCAGAATCAAGCAGCCCTACCTCGGGGGAGAGGGAGGACACCGAGACAGAGGGTTTAAAAGTCCCCTGTATAATTGGGCCTTTCTCATACCACATATTACTTTTGCCAGCTGTGCAAATGGTTCTTAATTAACCGCCTTATGCTTAATACCATAAAAAGCATCAGTGTTGATCTGTACCAGCCAAAAGCTAGAAAACTAGAAGCCTGTGAGCTTAGATACCTCAGACAATATCTGTTAGACACAAGCCAAAAACTAACAAAATACAGGCCAGTAATTCTAGACAAACTGCATATAATTCAGGAGTCCACATTATAAATATTCAGGCCTTACTCTTTAACTCCAACCTGCAATTTAAAATGCATGCAGATGCAGTTAGCTAACTAGATAGGTGGGGAATTAGAAACCTTATATGCTGTCACTTCCTGTTTTTACTCCCCCAAAAGTGTTGTGCTGTGGCAGTCGTATTCATTCTTCTGGTGGAATATGCATTCCTTGTTATTGCTGTAAATTCCTCCCAAAACACGAACAGACTATTACAAATGACATCTATCACTTTATCTATTTAGCCCCAGGAGTGAAAAATCATTGCACTACAGTGGAAAAAACAAAATGTTTGCCAGTCACTGGTCTCTGTATCCCACAAAAGCCAAGACTAACTCTTCTTCATTTAGACAAAACATGTTTGCAAATGTGGGGTGCTTAATCGTTCATCTGAATGAGTGTGCTTAATCATATATCTGAATGAGTGAAGTTCTAATTCACAGCACCCATACAGAAATAACTGCTTTTTCAGTTATGTTCCTGAACATTCTGCAGATTAACCTTCACAGCAAAACTAGTCACAACATCAGACCCAACCATGCAATTAAGCACTTTGTTTTTACAAAGAAAACGGCACAGAGAGCAAGATCAGTTGCTAGGCAACAAGGACATGCTGAGCCAATCAAATGAAACAATAGTTTTAAGTCTGTGTTTACATAAAATGTTCCTATTTTAAGTGTCTGCTATGTGTGAAGGAATGAGACAGCAGAATACAATATTTGGAGACTGGGCTTCAGCCACTGCTTTTCAAAAGCATTTCATGTCTAATATTACTGGTTCATACTGCCATATTTAGCCAGGTGTCAGTAGTTTTGTAAGCAAAACAATTATATCTATAACGTAGAAAGTGGTAAGGCTGTGAATTAATGACATTTTAAACAAACTTTTCTTTGCCTGCTGGTTATCAGTTATTATCTAGATATTTTAACCTTGATGGAACAACACAGACATTTAATACCTCATTAAACAAGGGTCTGCTCCTTGGAACCCCCTCATATTTTAAAGTGTGCTTGCCCACCTACCTGCTTCTGACCTGCCCACAAGTGAGTCCAGGCCCCCAATACCATTCCAGGTTCATGCCCAAGATTGGCTCAGGTTGGTACAGGACTTGGTCTTCTATACAAAGTTTTCAAGCAACCCTGGATCATTCTTCAGGTTAGAGCATCCCCTGCCCACACACGCACGCACAGAAGAGTGAATTATCACCATTTTTAAGGAGATGAAGTCAACACAGTCTGGTAGATAGCCTGGCATATACCTCACGGATGTGTTCCCCCTTAAAGTTTTACACACATGGCTAGTGCAATGTCTTCTTGTTCTGCCCTGAGGACACCTTATTTGGGGACACTTGATTAAAGATAAATGACCATTTCAAATGGGGAGCAAAGGAAGTATGAAATGCCCAGAAAGTATTTATCAACCCTTCTGGACCTGGATCCATGTAAACCTGTGACTGTTTCTCTAATCATGGAGGTTTTGTATCCTCATTGGAACTGGATGGTCAGCTATTGCTTCCTGGAAACCAGACCACTTTTACAGCATCACAGAGATGTGTTCTTTCCTTTATAAGAATCCCATTCCAGATCCAGCAGCAGTGTTCTTGGATCCTGAAAAAGGGTCAAAGCTGGTTCCTGCATCTGTCACTCTTACCAATTAATGTGAGAGCTGTATTCTAGACCACTTTGGGGTGGGAGAATGTATACTTAGAAGGCAACCTTGTTTTCATAGCACTTTGTTGCAAGATGCATATGGCCAAATGTCAGACAAGTATCCTAAAATAGTTGCTGTCAAAGGCTGACAGGATAACTGATACTCAGGAAAAATCATGCATAAGGCCCAGATGGCTTCACAGATTCATCGACATGTCATAAAATAAGGGGAAAGTAGGGATAATATGCTGTGGGTGCAGCATCCAGGGTGGCTGTCATAGGGTGTCATCATTTATAGTCATGCCCAGCTGAGGGTATAGTCCCTTCCCAAAGGATGTGAACATGCAGACACTTAAGGCCTCGTTAGACAAGAATTTGCACCTTAGACACCCCAGTCCATGAAGTGGTTGAGACTTGACAAGGGGGGAATCT
>NC_056744.1:608541965-608561965 GCF_019279795.1 Protopterus annectens
AAACTTCTTGGTGTAACTATTGATGAACACCTATAATTTAATACTCACGTCCAGCTAAACATAAAAGAAAACCCACATAAAACTCGGCCTACTTTATAGAAACAACCACTTCCTCTCTCCTGCTACCAGACTAATTCTCCCCACTTCTTATCTCCTTCCCTCTCTACTGTATGGCGCCCCTCTGCTTACTAATTTATCCTCCTCACTATCCTCCAAAATAGAAATATGTTACAATAAAATCTCCAGACTTGCTACCAAAGCCATATCTTCCTCTCATCACTGTACCTCCCTAAAACGACGACTAAATAAAAACTCAAGGTGATATCACATTAGTGATGTCTTAAAGTAGAGTGACATCAGTAGCATGTTGTTCTGTTAGGGATTCTATCCTAAAGATTTACTTCTGTTGTGAGTACATTCATGCCTCTGTACACTTCATAATGTTGTCAATGTATTTTCGTTGACACAACAGGTGGACCAGTAAAAAACAGCATATTAGTGAGGGGGCATGGTGTTGCCACCAATGGCCCATATTCAGCTTGTAGCTAAGGTAATACCACTGCTAATAATAATACCCATTTGTTAACCAGGTAGGCCCTTGTACACAGAGACCCTTTTCATGGCCGACCCAAGAGCAATGTCTAACGGACTTCTCAGGGTTACACAATAGACAAATAAGGGCTGAATGAAACATACCTTGTACTATAGGAACTACATCTCACAGCCTTGACCCCCTGCATCATCTGTCAGGCTTGAGTAAGTTGGTTAACAAAATACCAGCTGGGAGAGGAAGTGGATGCCACATTTTTGCTTGCTTGCTTTCTCCAGGGGATGATCAGAGTATCTGTCTTGTGATGTGCGTCTCCTTATTGATCTCCAGTGGAGTCTCTAAGATCTAGCAGGGTTATCACCTTGCTTATTTGGGAACAGAGCTTCTGAATGGTTGTGCTGTCTTGTGAATGACAGCGCCTTCTCAGTTAGCTCTTGCATATCCACCCCTTTGAAATGCAGAAAAAGGTAGGCACATGTGCACACAATAATTGGCCCCGTTGTGAAATTTACAATTACCTGCACAATGTAGAACAGAAAAATGCAGAAGAAAACTTAGAGGGACAGAACAAAATTGGATCATTAGCATTGTGTGAGATTACTAACCTAAAGACAGACTTTAGTTGTTTGGAGAGGCAGCAAAGTCGTAAGTTGGCATTTAATGCCAAAAAGTACAGAGCCTTACATTTTGGGAAAATAAGGGAAATAAGCACAGTCTGTATCATCCAGTTACTAAGGATACAGTACACAAAGATGTGGAAATGAATATAATACAGCTAATGAATCATGCTGCCGTGTGGTTGGTAATAGAATGCTGGATTGCTGTGCTAAGAATATTGAAGTGTAGGAAGCTGATACAGTACCATTATACATGGGTATGGTGAGACGACCTTTGGAGTTTGTTGAAGGGTATTGGAGACCCTCACAAAAACTAGATGTTTATGGAGAGGCAGGAGCAGATGAGCTTAAATATATTTAGGAAGGGACAAAGAGGATTTGATCTGATATCACAGAATTTTATCAGGTAGTGTTTCTGATCTGATTCTCCCTCTCTTTCTCTCATTTATACAAACTTTCAGATCTCGAGCCCAGGAAGCCAAATCCATACAACACTGAAACCTGAAAACCACGAAATTCAAAACCTCGAATACCTGAGGTTTTGAATTTCACGGTACTAATACACACACACACACACACACACACACACACACCCATTCTCCACACAAACACACACAGTCTGTCTACTACATGAAAACAGGGGGACAAGCACCCCTGCACCCACCATTTGGGGGGCTGTAACTCCCACACCCCTGTACTTAAATATTGTCACTCCGAAGTCGCACTACATGCAAACACACACAAAACACCACCACAAAAGCTACATTCTCCTCACACATACACACATCACAGCAACAAAACACACGGACACTCACCACAGCCCCTATCCAAATCCCTTAACACACACACATACTTATCTGAAGACATAACTGTAGCAGAAGTTTAGAAGCGCGAAATTCAAAACCTCCTGTATTTGAGGTTTTGAATTTCGCGCTTCTGAACTTTCGCTGTTCTGTGGATTCGGCTTCTTGGGCTCGAAATACTGAAATTCGAGATTTCAGTATTTCGAGCTTCTGAAGGGAACCCGTGTGTGTATATTTTATATATATATATATATATATATATATATATATATATATATATATATATATTTATATATATATATATGTGTGTGTGTGTGTGTATATGTATATATGTGTATGTACTGACATTGCAGTGTTTAACTTTGTCTTAGAAGTGGTAATGTATACAATGTTAACTGAAAAACGTGTTTGCTAATCACACTAGTTTTTTTTTTTTTTTTTATAACTGATGTCATCAGTGCAGGGTATTTAAAGATGATACTATACAATGCTTAACCTTTAGCATGTGTAACAAGCACACTTTTTAAAAATGTTTCCAAATGCAGCACAGTTTAGCACTAGTTATTAATGTGGACTGCAAGAAATAAATGGATGTAATGGGATCCTATCTCGCCTACATTCATAACAGATGGGTTCGACTTGGCCACTATACACTAGAACGAAGTCTCTCATTGGCTGGGCTCCCCCTTATCCCAGAATGCACCACACCTGCTTCCCCAGATCTCGTTTGCCGCTTTTCAAGCTGGACGTGGTCTCGACTTGGCTGGAGCTAAGTGTATTTTCTTGACCTTTTTGGTCTTTTTGACTAGGGTTTCTGTCAGTTTTTCAACAAACAGCTGTTTTAACAGCTTTGTGAGAGTTTGTTTCTCAGTTTTGTGAATTTTAGGATTTTTATAATTTTCGCGCTTCTAGTATACTGGGCAAGGCCCGTTTAAATTAGAGGGCCTTTGCCCTTTGCTGTGTGTTTTATTTTGGTTGCGTGACTGAAATTGTTTTGTGAAAAAGTCCAAGTTCCGGATGGTCACCCTTCAGTCCATTCTCCCGTTATTGGAGAAGGATGTCTGGATGTGCTCCATAGACCTCAAGGACGCTTACTATCACATTTTGATACGTCAAGAGTCCAGGAGTCATTTACGCTTCCGCCTAGGAACCAGTCATTTCCAGTTTCGTGCACTGCCCTTTGGTCTCACCACAGCCCCCAGGGTGTTCACCAAGTGTCTGGCAGTGGTGACAGCTCACCTGAGAAGTCTAGGATTCCAAGTGTTTCCCTATCTAGACGACTGGCTCCTCGCTGCCACCTCCAAGCATCTACTGATTCGAGCGCTGATGGCCACAGTAACTTTGGGTCTCTCGCTGGGAATCACTTTCAATTGGGAAAAATCTGTGCTGCGGCCATCTCAGCATATCACCTTTATAGGCGCAGTTTTAGACACAAAAAGGATGCAGGCATTTTTGCCATCAGAAAGAATTCAGGTCCTACAATCTCAGATTCTAAACTTGTTACCCAAATCTCGAGTTCCGGCCAGACAGATTCTTCAGTTATTGGGCATGATGGCCGCAACTATTCTCCTAGTTCCGTTAGCCAGGCTGCACATGCGGGTGCTGCAATGGCTATTATCGGTTCAATGGTCGTATCAAGAACTTCCCCTGAACCATTTGGTTCTGATTACGGACAGTTGTCGTCGGGACCTCCGTTGGTGGCTGCGTCGGTCCAACCTGGACCGGGGGCGTCCTTTCGCCCTTCAGCCCCCAGTTGCCACAGTGACCACGGACGCCTCCCAGATAGGGTGGGGGGTCATTATCTGGACAGGTCTGTCCAAGGCACTTGGCAGGATTGCGAAGCGCACCTTCACATCAATGTCCTGGAAATGAGAGCGGTGCTTCTGGTTTTGCAAGCACTTCATCATGCTCTCCCCCAAGGTACTATTGCGATTCTATCCGACAACATGTCGGTAGTTTGGCACATAAACAAGCAGGGCGGAACCAGGTCCTACCCCCTTTGCAGAGAGGCCATGAGAGTGTGGCGCTGGGCCATAGCTACCCAACGTTTCTTAGTAGCAACGCACATTCTGGGGAAAGCCAATGTGATTGCAGACAGGCTCAGCAGGACTCTCCTGTTGCCCCACGACTGGTCCCTCAACAACAGAGTGGCTGCGCAGATCTTCGCCAAATGGGGTCTACCTTGTTGCGACTTGTTCGCCAGCCCCAACAATGCGAAGTGCAGAGAGTTCTTCACTCTGACTCCCTCCCAGGGGCAGTTTCCCAGGGACGCTCTAGCCCACGATTGGCCTCCGGGTCTGCTTTATCCCTTCCCCCCGATCCCCCTTCTCCCGAGGGTGATTCAGAAGGCTCTTCATGTAGGGAGCGACATGATTTTGGTCGCCCCACACTGGCCCCGTCAGGTTTGGTTCCCATTCCTTCAGAAGTATGCGGTACAGGGCCCTTGGATTCTGGACCCAGTGCCGGACCTGTTGTCTCATCAGTCGGGACACTCTCATCCGTCCCTCCGGTCATTGCGACTGGCTGCTTGGTTACTCCACTTCTATCCTTAGTTAGAGATAACTCTCTTTCTCCAGAGGTGATGTACATTTTGTCCTCTTCCCACAAGCAAGCCGTCCACTGTTAAGCAGTATTCCAGCAAATGGAAAAGGCTTGCCTTTTGGGCCCAGCAGCGAGGCATTGATCCTCTTATGGCCCCAGTTCCGCAGGTCTTGGAATTCCTAGCTTCATTGTTTCATTCGGGCCCTTCAGTCTCCACAATTAAGGTTCAACTAGCGGCCATCTCTAATTTTCATGTTTCCGTAGAGCCTTCCTTAATGGCAAACAGACTTTGCAAGTCCTTTCTTAAGGGAGCTTGGCTCCTCAGGCCTCCTATGGCCCATCCTGTGCCCCCTTGGGACTTGAATTTGGTCCTGGCCTCCTTAACGGCCCGTCCCTTTGAGCCGGCAGCGACTTGTGATCTAAAATTTCTATCTTGGAAAACCACCCTTCTAGTGGCAATAACTTCTGCTAAGCGGGTTTCAGAGATTCAGGCTCTCTGTTCTACTCCTCCTTATTTGATTTTTCATAAAGACAGAGTTTCCCTCAGATTGAATCCTTCCTTTTTGCCTAAGGTAGCATCCCCTTTATGCATTCAGCAATCCTTGGAGCTCCCTGTTTTCTTTCCAAATTTTTCTAATGGAGCAGAATATACCTTCCACCAGTTGGATGTTCACAGGCAACTGCGTTTTTACTTAGATAGGACCAGTCAGGTACGAAAATCTAACCAGCTGTTTGTGTCCTTTGCGGAGAATAGGTTAGGTCTACCAGTTGCCAAAACCACCATAGCCAAATGGATTAAGGATTGCATCTCCTTCATTTATTCCCAGTCAGGCAGAGAGTTACCTTTCCCACTCAAGGCTCATTCTACCAGGGCTATGGCTACCTCTGTAGCATTTCACTCCAAAGTTTCAATAGATGATATTTGTGCGGCTGCTACTTGGTCTTCGCCGCACACCTTGATTTCTCATTATAAGGTTGATGTGGCTTCCTGAGGCAGAGCTTCCTTTGATTCCGCAGTTCTCAGGAGTGTGTTCCGATGAGCCACCCGGGATTTAGGTGCTAGGGACGCTGTCCCATCTGTTATGAATGTAGGCGAGATAGGATCCCATTACATCTTTTAGTTATGTACTTACCATAACTTCAGATGTATGGGATCCATCTCTCCTACATTCATACATACCCACCCTCCTTCCCCCTACCTTTTGGATTTGGAGTAAATATTGCTCTTGCTGAGCTCTTCTTTTGAAGGGCTCTAGTTGGTTACAGTTATTGGTATGTTTTTCTGTACCTGTATGAAGGCGAACAAACAAGATCTGGGGAAGCAGGTGTGGTGCATTCTGGGATAAGGGGGAGCCCAGCCAATGAGAGACCGTTCTAGTGTATAGTGGCCGAGCATCGGCTCCGAACCCATCTGTTATGAATGTAGGCGAGATGAATCCCATACATCCGAAGTTATGGTAAGTACATAACTAAAAGTTATGGTCCGTAGGGTTGACTTGTCAATATTTTTGAAACATTTCTCTATTTTATAACAGTTTCAGCATTTTTTGTTTGGTGTTTGCTGTTCAGTATATGAATGACAGTACTTTGTTGTTTATTAAATTATGTCATAAGATGAGAAAAGCTTATTTACCAGAAAACAATATTTGGTAAAGGTTTGAGCTTGATTGTATTTGTATGCTAGTTCATGTTATTAGCATTAAAGCCACATGTATTCGTTTGCAGTATTGAATTTAGTTATGAATTGCTTTGGTTGTAATTGTTGTGTTATTGGGCTGCACAGCACACTGTGCTGTTTGCTGTAATTGTGATGTTTTTCTTTCAGATATGTTAACACACTGCTGAAACTCATACCTCAGGTACTGGCATTACAGGATCAGCTTCGACAAGCTGTGCAGAATGGAGATATGGAGACATCCCATGGGATTTGCCGAATTGCTGTTGCACTAGGAGAAAACCATTCCAGGTAACCATTTCATCCCAAAAATAATTACTCAGATAGTGTTAAGTAATTTACTCAAGGAAGGAAGTACTCAGTTACCAGTTGAATGCACTTTTTTGGGGAAAATTTTATGCGTCTCATCCAACAATCAGATAGAATCCACAATCTCTTGTACATTTCATGAAATCTGTCATGCTCTTTTTCAAATAATGTCAGTTATTACAGCAATCTATGATATTTGACTCACTGTAATATTTAGTATTGTGGTGCAATTGTACTTTACGAAGCTTTCATATTATATATAACATTTTGTTCTGCATAGCATTCTCTTATATACTTAAATTTACAGTACTTTATTACTTTAATTTGTATTTTTCACTTTAATATCAAAGTAATGTATATTAATTTTATTTTTATGCATATATATCAAGTAAAGCTGCTGCAGCTTATTCAAATACATTCTTTAATTAAATTCACACATCTGGACTATATTCTGCTCATCTTTATCCATTTTAACCTAGTCTGATTCCTGCCTTGTAACCATCTGGCCAGCTAAATCGTCCTATTAGTATTATTCATATTCTTGAATAATCACTATCCTGCTAAGCTTCTTTGAAACCTTCAGTCATCGTACAGACACACATGTACAAGAACTCCACCTCCACTAAGAGACCAGTCAGTAGTGGGGTGCCTCAAGGCTGCATGCTGGGATCACTCCTTTTGTCATTTATTTCTCAGAAGGTAAAGGCTAATAATGTCAGTGGCATTTGGCTGACCAATATAAGGTGTGGAGCTTCTTGTTTAGGCTCCTAGCTTTGACCAGTAACACCTTTAGGTTTCTTTGGCTTTTATTTCCTATGCCAGAAAGTTAATCAATTTGGGATAGCCTAAAAATTGCTCTAAGGGGTGGATAAAGTTTTGGCCAGTATTCTGCAAGCAATGTGTTTTACTAACCATATCCTCCCATGCTGAGATATATTGAATCCCACTGGAAAGACGCAGGAAACTAAGCCAGTTATTGAAGTCCATCTTCTTTTTTTTTTCACACTGTGGCATCATCCTTGCTGAGCGTAGAATGCTGCTAAATGCAAGACACATGCCTGCCTGAGAGACTTTCAGAGAGATCAACAGTGTATCTCTTCATGTAGTCCAGGGAAGTACATGCCAGGTCATTAATGCCCACATGGACTGTGATAGAATTATACTGCTACCTCTAGTGTAGTGATTGGAGTGCACACATAACTTGACAGATCCTGGCTGCAGGTAACCAACTAGCCATTGCCTTCTCCTTGTTGAGTCTGGTGAGTGAGAATAGCCAGTGCCTTCTCCTTGTTTGGTCTGGTGAGTGAGGCATCTGTCATATGAGTCCTGGGCAGTGTTTGCTTGCCTTATGGGCTTTGCTCCTGGGGTGCCACTGTGTATGTAGGCATATGTGTGGTGGTTGGTTTTGTTTTTGGTGAGTGCTTTGGAGATTGCTGAAGATGGATATTGCCATTTATAGGCTTAGAAGGTCTCTGAGGTTTGGGAAAATTGCTTTTTAGTGGTTCAGCATAAGTTGGTCTGTGTGTGTGGTGGTGATATGTGCGTTCTTGACAACCTTGTTTGTATGTGAGATTTTTACCTCCAGTGAGAGTATGCGAGAAATGCAAAGTAACAGGTCTTTAGAAAATCAAAGGACTTGGATGAAAAGCAGTCAGAATTCCAGGAAAAAAATGTCCGAATCCACCATTCGATAAATAGTTTAATAGCTCAGGACATAAGCAGCATGAATAGCAGATCAAAGCTTTCGAGTAAAAGAGTCTTCTTCAGTGTTTATTAAAATTGTCCTACCATAGCACAAGCATATATACAACAGCACAACCAGTCAAAGTACAAACGTAATAATAGCAGCAATTACATCCTTAAAGTGCCCCACATCTTATAAAAGTTCCCTTAAAACTGAGCCTCATTGAGGCTTATATTCTGTCATGTCTATCTTTTAAAAATAGGTTTTATACTATTATTCACATTCAGACCTGGCATATGGTCAGCTCTACAAAAAAAAAAAAAAAAAAAAAATCCATTTATATTTGGCCAACTCCGTTTTATTTATCAAATCATCCCCTATTGTTATTTTTAAACACAACTTGCAAAATTCTAAACTGGAATTTATGCTCACCACCTGCTGTAAGTACATTTCTACGAATGTCAGAACAGTGTGCACTTATTCTCTCTTAGTTTTTTATTTGTTTTACAAATATCAAAACATTGGCAGCATACACAGTTGCCGAAATAAATCACATTTTCTGTGTTACATGTTCCAGCAGCTCTAAATTTAAATAGCTTTTGACTAATTGGATGTATAAAGCTGAAGTCCATATTAATATCTGCACAATGTGTGCAGTTATAACACGGTTTAGTGCTGAATTTATTAATGTTTTTTGTAGCACATTATCTTTCCTTATGTCCTTGTAGCATAAATGTTGCTTTAAATTCTTTTCTCTTTTAAAAACAAAATGTGGTGTCTCACCTACTAGATCAACCACTTCTTGACTGGATGCAAGTATAGTCCAGTTCTTTTTAATTATTTGCTTAACACCTGTGTGTCGGTTATATTTAATCATATAATTCAATTTATCCATAGTTCCGTTTGGTTTGGCTCTCTCCATCTCCACCACAGCGTTATCAGCCTTACCACTCAAATACGGTCTGGCTGTATCATTCCTTAACCCAGTAACTATTCCCTTCATTTCTTGTACTATAACTTCATTGTAACCCCTTTCCTTAAGAGTCTGCCATCTCATTCATTTCCATCTCAAAAATTACATCTTTCTTACTAAGTCTACTAGCTCGCATAAGCTGTCCTTTTACTACCTCTTTAAAAATATGCCTGGGGTGTAAGCTTTGTGGGTGTACATACTTACTAACTTGTACATCCTTCCTATGAATTGTGGAATTAAAATACACATTATCACTAGAAATGATGAATTCACTTCAAATCTCCAAAAGTTTGTGGTAGTGTGCAAGAATTCTACAAATGCATTAAGTTCTTCCTTAGTACCATTCCATAACAGGAAGACATCATCCACAAATCTTTTAAAGAACACTAGATGTTCATTTTTATGATTCATCTCTTTCTGAGAATATGTATTGTTCTTCCCATCTAGCTAGAGCTATGTTAGCATAGATGTTAGCTGTTGGCGTACCCATAGCCACCCCCAGACATTGATGGTAACAGTCATTATTAAACACAAATATGTTCAAGACACAGTCCAACATAGAACATAATAGGTTCACTTTCATTTCATCATATACCTTATGTACTGTTAAATATTCCCGTACTGCTTCAATTCCATACTCATTGGGAATAACTGTGAAGAGTGACCTAATGTCCATAGTTACTAAAAGGATGGCAGAGCTTACATTTATTAGAGACCACTCTTTTAACATCTGTAAAAAATCACGAGTATATTTAATATAACTATGGCAGTATTTCAAAGCAGGGACTAGTTGTCTATCCACATATTTAGAAATTGCTACTGTAGCCCATTTCTTTCTTGACACAATAGGTTGCATTAGTGGCCTGACTAGACTCTTATGGATTTTGGGTAGTCCATAAATGAAAGATGTAACTGGGTTAACCAAATACAACTAATTATAGGTCTCTGGTGTAACTGAGCCATCCATCAGTATTTCATATAAAAAAGTTTTAACCTTCATAATAACATCAGATATAAATTTCCAACTTTCACAAAAGTTGAAGTATCAGATAATTTATGCTACAAGGATATAAGGAGAGATAATGTGCGACAAAAAATTAATAAATTTGGCACTAAACCGTGTTGTAACCGCACACATTGTACAGATATTAATATGGATTTAGCTTTTGACTAATTGGGTGTATAAAGCTTATTTTATTAAATACTGAAGAAGAGTCTTTTACTCGAAAGCTTTGTTCTGCTATTCATGCTGTTTATGTCCTGAGCTATTAAACTGTTTATCGAATGGTGGATTTGGACTGTTTTTTCCTAGTATGCAAGAAATGCAAATGCAGAATTTGTTTTGTTTAAGGATTAAATGGTTGTCTGTGAATATGAACATACTTTGTCTCAGGATGCCCATATCTACCAAACTGGCTATGGAGTTGTTTGGAAGTTGCATATCCATGTTTTCCAGATCTATATTTGGGTGGCTTACTGTAGATCATGGACTGGGTTATGCAGAGGTCCTTGGGTGGTCTCTGGGGTTTGGCACTAGACTAGGTTAGATTGTGCTGAGATTTAATAGTAGTGTTTTAATGTGCAAACCAGCTGCTCTAAGCTTGTCTCCTTGCAAAGGCCATGTCTTAGCCACACTAAGTTATAGGTTTTAGTTCTGTGGGAAGTTTTATAGATAAAACTTTACTTTATGAACATTTGTGTCTATACAGGGCACTGCTAACTTCTTGATGGTATAACACCAAGAAAAAAATTGCTTGCGAGTATAATGCTGCAACAAAATAACTTAAAGCAATTTCAGGTATTGGGGACCTTCTGAATGATTTAAAGGCAAAATCAACAAATAAAGCAAAACTAAAACAGTAGCACTCTAAAAAGTGTAAAGCAGTAAAAAAAATCTCTTGTCTGCCAAGGATGGGACAGAATTAACTCAGGACCCCATCAGAGTGTGGCGAGGGCACTGAGCTAATGGGAGCTCTGGGGAAAATGAGCAGAAGAAAATTTGTAGTAAGGTAGGTTTACTGGAGTTCAGTGCTGGTTTGCTGGGTGGGCACTTGGATATGTGGAAACCAGTGGGTGGGAAACTACTTAAATAGGTCACATAACAGATAATAGCAATGAAAGAGGGGAGGGATGGACTTTGGAAGTCAGATTACCGTAAGGGGCGAAAGCCAGAAATACAGACTTTTGAAACCACAGTAAGTGAAGGGTGGAAGTGCTGAGGGAAAAAAATCAAACTGTAGCTCTAGTCCTAAGGTTAGAATTTCAGAAACCTTTAGCTTAATCTCTCAGTGGGGGGGTGTGGCAGACTCAAAAAAACAGTAGCAAGGTAAACAGAACGGCACTGGAATGCAACTTTATGCACATATATACAGCTATAAAAAGTACTGAAGCACAAATCCTGGAGCTAAATTCACAGTGCTGCCATTATTGCAATCCCAGCACAGACTTTGGTAACAGATTAGTGAAATGCAGCCTTAAGCATAACCTTTTGTTCTGTGGTATTCACTTTCTTCAAGTATTTGTTTTGACACTGACTGTCTTTTGAATTTGTACACCAGGACTTCTGAGCTGTGTTATGGTGTCTCAGACATAAGATTCTTCATTTAGAGTTATTTTAGGATAAATTCAAAATATATCAGCTAATCTCTGAGAGGATCCTCCCTGTTGTCAGGAAATCCATACTTCTTCGCCATGTGGATAAACAGCAACTGCTGCCAGTTGCAGCTGGTGGGCTTCAATATGTTAGGCAAGTATATACTAGTATGACTTTTCCTTTCTTTTTTTTTTCTTTCAGAAAGTGCTTGCTAGGTGGTGAAATGACTGGCACAGGGAATGTGTATGCTTGTATAGCTAATGCATTATACACCATGCCTCTCCATGATGTTCATATCTAAATTAGAGTATGAAAGCCTTTGGAAAAAATATGTTCAATTTTGATTGGTGGAAAGAATGATTGCAGCCTTGCAGCTCATCAGACAGGGCTTCTGTTAGATTTTCATGGTAAGAACATGCTGTTATTTCAATGTGGCTGTTGCATTGTTGCTTTTCTCTTTTTCTAGTTGTCTTTTCCTAAGACTACGTCTGCCACCTGCACATCTGGGTACAGTGGTGGTTCCCACATGTATCTGACAAATGTCCTTCCTTCTTAGGTCACTGTTGCAGTACTTGATAGGTTACCTCAAGCAGGATAACTTAACATCTGTCTGGCGTACCAAAGACAAAATCTTCTTGAAGCACCATACATTCTGCTTATGATCTCAGCCTGCAGGTGTAGGGGTACATAAGGGGCTATATGAGCATAAGATCATCTAACTATCTTGCTGCGTCTGTCTGAACATGATGTCATTGCTGCTACAGTCAGATAGGTATGCCGTTGGGGAACCTTCTTTAATGTTTCTTTTTATACATAAGATTTGCTCTTGTCAGCTAAGAGAGGGAAGTGGGACTGTGGTATGCAGATCCCTTATAACAGCCTTCATTCTCTGCCTGTTTTACTTGGGGGCTGAGCATGATTATAGGAATTGTAAAATTTGCCGATAGTTCATCCCAAAAACCCTTTGAATCAGACTTTCCTTTAATTACTTAGGGACCCAGCGTCTGTTGGACCCCCTCCTTGCACCCAAAAAGATGATCAAAAAGACAAGGCCTGAATCTTCAACTGCCCCATCTGATTCAGATGTTCCTCCTAAGATGCAGCAGGAATCTGCAGTACGTCCAACCCCTCCTTAGATGCCCAGTACCCTGACCCTACCAGAGGCCCATATGGTGACTGCTAACTGCATGTCTGACAGGACTGCTCCTGGGACAACAGTAGAGATGGGAAAACCTGGGGTGATCATCTCAAGCGGGACCAGAGGGCATACCTCAAATACTTGTTAGTGATGAGGTACTGGTCACCTTAATCAAGGTCCGCCAGGGTTCAGAATCATTACGCTTTGTTTAGGGTAGATATCCCACCTAAGAAATGGGAACAAAAATCTAAACCTATTTCTCCTACTAAAGACATTTCAGAAAAAGGAATGGCTTGAATTCTCACAAGGCCTATTCAAGGCCATTTTGTCTGTGAAACCCCCTTTTCTTCATTGCCACTCCTTCACAAGCACTCCCATCCTTCTAAACAGGCAACTTGACTCCTTGTCTGAGGTGGAGAAATCTGAATCGGATGAGGATTCCTTTCATTCCCTTGGACAGCTTGCTTCAGATGATGATTGACACCTTGACCCTGACTCCCCCATTGAAGAAAATTCCTTTAGGGAGACTGTCATTAGGAAGTTGCAACGTTTTGAATGGGAGTCCAGTCAAGCCACTGATGTACAACAAAGATGTTATGATTTGCTTGAGGTAGAGGCTCCTAAGCCAACCTCCTGTTCCCCCAGTCTCACAAGCCTTCCTTGATGCTTTTGCATACTCTTCTACCCTCTATTCACAGCCTCCAGCTCCCAAAAAGTTTTATGAAGCCCCTGAGGACATGAAGTTTCTCTACAGAAAGCCCTGTACCCTGTAGACCCTTCAGTCTTTTCTCTTTCCACTTCCAATGAGAAGCCCACTAATCTTTTACCTGCAGTTGCCATTAGAAGGAGCTAGTAGGGCCATGGGACCAGTTTTTGGTAAAAGGTTTACATTTCTATCACCTTAGCTTTTAGGGTTCCAGATTATCAAACTGTGATGACAAATACCTTTTGTCCATTCCAGTGGAGTTGAATAAAGCTATGGCTAATTTAGACAATTCCAAAGGTAAGGCACAGGCACGGTCAGTACTCAGGCTACACAAGTAGCCAGACATTTCATTAAATGCAGGTATGATGCTATAGGACTTCCTCCATGGCTGCATCCACCGTCATTGTTATCTATAGATTTGTTTGGCTGTGCTTTCATTCTCTTTGTGAGTATGTCAAGGTCAAGCTACTGGATTCTACATTTACAGGGACCTTTTTTGGCCATACTGCAGCCAGACTTTTCAAAACTCTGCAGGAGAAGGGAAAAAGAGTACATGATTTTAAGCAGATTTTCTCACATGAGTCTCTAGATATCGAAGCAATCATCCTTCCAAGCCCACTTTTGTCTGTAGGGAGCAAAGCCTCCCAGAAGGGCAGAAAGCAGATTTCAGGAGGAAACTGTCAACGAATCTAAACCTGGAAAAGTCATTTTTCCAGGTAAACCAGCCTCTATATCCTGCCTCCCCCCTCGTTCCTCTGTTTAAACACCCCACTTTTTCTATAAGACTTATTCTCTCTTATCCAGAATCTTTTCTTCCAAGGGATTATACAAACTGTACTACCCAAAAGCAAAGGAAATTTTTTTTTGAGAGACTACCTAGTTTTCTGGTGTCCTTAGACTTTAAGGATGCTTACTTGTACATCCCTTTTTACCTTACCTGCAGAAAATTCCGTAGGTTATCTTTTTTTTTCCATCTCACTTTCAGTTCTCTGCTTTATCTTTTAGTCATATCTACTGCTTCTAGGGTATTCACATAGTGCCTCACACCAGCCACTGCCTTTGGCATAACTTAGGGAATACAAATATTTCCCTGCCTGGACAATCTTATCTAGGCCTAATTCCAGGAAACTCTGCAGGTGAATCTCAGCTTCACAATTTCACCTGTGGAAAAGCTTTGAGTTTCACTGTCAACTTCAAGAAGTCTTTTCTGACCCCCTTCAGGATCTGGTCTTAGATGGCAGACAGAATACCATTGATGAGTACCCCTGTCCACCTACTTCCAGAACTTACGTTCTGTGGACTCTACCTCAGCTAGAGAAATCATAAAAACTGTGGGCTACATGGCAGCCACAATACCTGTGGTGCCATTCAGTGGACTGCACACAGTAAGGATCCAGAAGTACCTGAAGTACCTCTGGTCCCAGCACTGTCGCCCACTTTACATCTAATCCCTCACTTGCCCTTTCTAAAGAAGGAGTTGCAGTGGTGAGTCTCTCAGTCAGTTCCATCCAGGGCTACCCTTCTGTGCAGTACACTCATTCAGCATCTACATACATATGTTTCAGATCTGGCTTGGGGTATGTGGGCTTGGGGTATGTGGGTAGGACCATGAGTTCAAGACCAGTGGTCCTTCAAGAGGTATGGAACTGCACCATCAGTGTGAAGAAAGTGAATGCCCTTATTCAAACCCTTCAGGTATTCTCTGTCTCCAGGACTCAGGCCCCCACATTTTCAGACAACACCATGGTCATGTGGATATGAACAAATGTGGAGGGGTTAAGTCCTGCCATCTGCTGGCATGGTTCTGCACAATAAAAGCAGTTTTGTCCTTCCAGACTGTTTATATTTTAACAGAAGACAATGTTGTTGCAGACTTCACAAGACCATCATGAATGGATGTTGAACAGGGAAGTCTTCCTGGGCATTGTCTACAGATGGAGTTCTCCCATTAGAACTGTTTACCTTTTCCCAGAGCAGACAGCTCAAGCTGTTCTTCTCCATGATCCCTTGTCTCCAGCCCTGGAGATCCAATGCTATGTCCTTTTACTGGGAGGGGGGGTGAGGGAATTCCTTTATGCCTCTCCCAATCCCAAAGGTGGTTCTTAAGATCCAAGGGGACAAACTACAAATCTTGGCATTGACACCCTTCTGACACAGGTAGCATTGGTTCCCTTTCTCCACCTAGTAAAGATCCATCAAGATCTGATGTCATTTTCATATATTCCTCAACTGATGGGATCTTTGATCTGACCTCTGATCCAGCTCTGCCGCATTTACCTAGACTCTTGGATCTGACTCTCAAGCTCCTCCCTTTACCTCAGATCTCGTTTGCCATGTCTTCGCTTCAGATGTGGATCATGATTTCTCAAGCTTATAGGGTGTTTTTTAAAGCTTATTTTCAAATAAAATTAGAAATTCTTTACAATTTCTTTCTGCATTTCTACCTTCCACCTTTTGTAGTTTTTGGTGTTTCTTTGTTGGGCGTTAAATGTTTTTTGCTTTCTTGCCTTTTTTTTTCTAGGGTACTGCTTAACATTGTTGGTATTTTTCTCCTTTATTTCTTCTTCTTCCTACCACTCATAGAGTAATTCTTGTACACCATTGCTGGTTATTTGTCTTTTATGTAATTTCCATAGCGTCCAAAAAAAAATCTTTTTCTCTTTTTCTGATTAAAAAAACCTACGGATTTTAAAAAGTGTAGTTCCTGAGGGCATAAGATACCCAACCCAATTCTTATGCCCAGAGGGAGTGCGTGTATTGTTTAGGAGCATCCCACTTTGAAACTCCTTGTCAGATTTGAGCAGACTTCAACACTCTGGCGTTGAGTGATCTCTGGATCTCTGGAATAAGCTGGTCTTAGAAGAAGAATAGTTCCAGGACCGCAAAGTGAAGACAATAGTTCGTAAAAAAGGTAAATCCTTTATTAGTTGCCAAGTGGTAAAAATCCAAAGACAGTTGGTACAAGACAGCAAAATCAGACCAAATGGTAAAAATCCAAAGTCAGTTGGTACAAGACAGCAAAATCAGACAATTGAGACTGTTTTGAGCAAATGAACAACCAAATAGTAAAATGAAATGGAAAATTAAAATGTGCATAGATTGAATTGACATTGCATTGTTTATACATGACTGGTAAACCAAGTGAGTGTTATGATGGGATTAAAAACTTGGGTTGTCCAAAAAGTTTGGATAGAAATACAAATACAAGTACAAATGAAAGTTTAAAAAAGCTGTGTGTGATCCAAGTGAATTTGAAGTCAGCAGTCCTGTGTAATATGATAATCAGTGTAGTGCTGTTGTGTTAGCCTTAAAAATAGATGTTATGATGCACATGAATTTGCACTACTTGGTGACTTGGGGCAAGTGTGTTCGATGGACAAAAAAACAGTATTGAAAATAGTGAAAATAGGATGAGACATGCTATAATCTGGCCCTTCTGAGCTTCAGAACTGAGCCTATACTGAGTGTACCATTTAACCCCGGGGGCCTGCCTGCATCTAGCTTGAGTTGCCAAACAAGCTCCCTGTATTCCAAGGTCGATTCCCAGTCCCCTCCTCTAATGTTAGGGTTCACTTGTTCAAGGATCATGAAAGACAACTTGTAATTGGGACATGTAAGTGAGTGTTTGAAAAAAGCGTTGCTTTCCTTTTTCTTTTCAATGTCGTAAGTGTGTTCGTATAGCCTTTTCCTGAATTCCCTCTCTGTTTTGCCCACATAAAAGGCACCACAGGTGGTGCAGAGCCCAATGTAAACAACCCCTTTTGTTCCACATGAAAAGTGACAGGGGGATCTGATGCAGGTGTGTCTGGATGCAAGGTGGATGTGGGATTTATTTGCAATGAGAGGACATTGCTTGCAGGCACCACATTTGAAGGTGCCCTTGTTGTTGTGAGAGTTGTGAGTAGTTGCAATGGGTTTTCTCTCGAAGATGTCTTTGAGGTTTTGCCCCCTCTTCCTCACAAAATTAGGTTTGTCCGGAATGATGCTCCTGAAGTCGTCATTGCCAGCCAGTACAAACCAGTATTTGGATACAATAGTTTCAATTTGTTCGGAGTTGTCAGAGAAAGTGTAAATGAAATTGCCGTCCATTTCTTTGCTCTGTTGTAACATGAGGTTGGGGATCTGCACTTGCGCAAGCAGTGGGGGATATAAGGAGTCCCTTTTGGCAAAGATTTCATCTTTTAGTGAGTTGAGCAAGTTCTCAGGGTAGCCTCTTTGGGTGAACATGTCGTATAGATTGTGAGTCTCTTCTAGAAAATCGGAGAGTTTACTGCACATTCTGGATGCTCTTATAAGTTGGCCCTTGACTATGCCCTTCTTTTGATGAAAAGGGTGTTGACTCTCATAGTGTAGTAGACAGTTCGAAAAAGTGGGTTTCCTGTAAACCTTGGAGTGTAGTTCCAAGGATTGGGCATCCCTGTAAATGGTAACGTCAAGATAGTGCAGATGTTCATGACTGATGTTGTGTGTGAAAGTCAGAAACTCTGTGGTACTGTTAATGTATTCCAGAAAACTCGACAGTTGGTGTTCAGTACCTTTCCAAATGAGGCAGATGTCGTCAAGGTATCTGCAATAGAAGGTGACAAACTGTGCCCAAGTAGTGCCAAAAATGTAGTCCTGTTCCCATCTGTGCAAAACCACATTGGCATAGTTGGTGGCGCAGGAGGCCCCCATTGCTACTCCTTTTTCCTGTTTGAAAAGTTCCCCATTAAAACAAATGTAGTTGTTGTTTAAGACTGTGCTCATCATGTCAATAATTAAATTGATGAAGTTGTTACCCAAATTTGTTTCTTTGGTGAAAAAGTCACTAAACCAGTCTAGTCCTGTAGAGTGGGGAATACTGGAAAAAAGGTCTTTGATGTCAATAGTGACCAAAAAGGAGGAGGGGGGGCAGTTGGACACAGGGAAAAGTTTCAGAAATTCCCATGAATCTTTGCACACGTATGTGAGAGCATGGGTGTGTTGTTTGGTGATGTGGTCAATGAACTTGGCAATAGGCTCAGTCACACCCCCCGCACCCGAGACAATGGGTCTGAAGGTCAACGGACTGATGCCCTTGTGGGTCTTTGGGATTCCGAAGATAACTGGTACAATTGGTTTGTTGACAAGTAGAAAATTGTACAGTTTATTATTAATGGATCCCTGTAGCAAACTGTCGTACAAAGAGGATTTAATTTTAATTGGTCTTAGAAGAGCTGCTTCCTTCTCCTGCTTTTTCCTCTGCTTCTGTTTCAGGAGCTCAAACATCCACCAAGGGACAAAAAAATCCTCTTCAGAGTCCAGGGAACACAGAAAATGCTCTCCTGCCCTTTCTCCAAAACCTGCTTCAGCCTCTGAGCTGTCAGCTAAAAAAGTGAAGAGATCAGATCCAACACCTTCGGATCAAACTGTTGGGACACTGAAATCTCCCAGAACTTGGAGTCCTCATTTCTCACCACAGCCTATTTCCCCATGCCTCCGATCTCCTTTCTTACAGGAGACGCCAAAGAGGAAGTCACTTCCCTCTTCCACTTCATCCTTTGTCATGTCCTCTTGGTGCCTATCCAAAGCAGATGTGGATAAGATGATGACGTTTCTGGGAACTCCAATTCGGATGGTGGTATTGTCAACTCTGTCTCCTATTGGATCAATGAGCCTACAACCCGTTTCTCATCCACTTGTTTCTTCTCTGATTCATCCAATTTTGGAGCTTTTGGATCTGAGAATTCTGAGGGTCGATGCACTGGATCCGAAGACAGTTAGTTCTTCGACTCTGACTCATCCCTGACTCGTTTGGTGCTGATCCCTCTAGAGCAGGACAAGACTTGGAGCTGAAGCTTCAGTGCTGGGTCCAGGAGGATGGGTTTGACTCTGAGGTTGTCAGAGCTGTCCCTTCCCCTCTGTGCTTCATTGCAAGATAGCTTGGTCGGACTCCTCCCTCACAACAAGACCTCAGAGAGATTCAAGCTGGGAAAGCATATGTTTATAATGTCTGAGCTATTGGATATGGACCTAATGATTTAATCTGCCATTTCCATAGTAAATTCCTTGCTTTTTCTCATGCAGAGTTATATGCTGTTATAAATGAATCCCCTACTGTGCCAGCTAAGGATTTTTCTGAATAATTCCACGAGCATTCCCATGCCGTTACTCTGCCCTTACTCTCCTTAACTTTTTATTTTGGGTTTTGTCCCTATTTTATTCCCAGCTGTTTTGCCAAAATCACCAGTTATTTTCCTACTTTATTCCTTTTTTTCTGTTAATGTTTCTGTACTACTGTCTTTCAGTGCATGTATGAAATGTGTCAGAATACCAGCTTTGTGGTTTTCTGTGGCTGAGGACTTCATGGATCAGTACCTCTCAACAAGGGATTATTCTCTCTCCATCTTACCTCACTTTTCCTAGTTAGCCTATTTCACTACTGTCATCTGT